>NW_025421955.1:0-225041 GCF_011764305.1 Mustela putorius furo
GCTGTTCTTCTTCTCTTCAATCTGCCATTGGATTTGCAATCTTTAGATAAGCTATCTATCTGATCTCCTGCTACCTGAAGTAGTCTCAGCCTCCTACTTCTCCGCCATCTTGACTTATATCCTTATTACTTTATCTTCTATATCACCTATTCATTCCTCTGATTCTTCCATCCTGTGGTCATTACATATAATCAGTTCCACATCCCAGTTATAGCATTTTTTATTTCAGCCTGAGTAGTTTTTAGGTCTTTTATCTCTGAGGTAAGTGACTCCTTGGTGTCTTCTATGCCATTTAAAGCCTAGCTGCTATCCTTATGATTGTTATTTTAAATTCTGGTTCAGGCATATTTCTTACATCTGTTCCTGTTAGATCCTTAGCTATGAATTTTTCCTGCTCTTTCTTTTGGGATGAATTCTTCTATCTTATCATTTTGTCTAAGTCTCTTTCTCCTTCTGTGTGTTAGGAAAATTTATTATGTTTCTTCCTCTTGAAAGTAATGGCTAAATTAAGAAGAGGTCATATACTGTCCAGGCCTGATGCTTTAGGAAACATTGCTGATGTATGCTGTGTGCACTCTGCTGTTGTGTTTTGTCTCTTCTTTCCCTTAGGTCAGTCCTCTGCTGAGTTTCTCCATGCCTTAAGTGGACAGTGTTTGAATCTTATACAGTGTGTGGCAAGTTTTAACTAGGTGTGCTTTGGTCTGCTTGTTAAATGAGGCTAGATCCTGTTTTCACTAGAGCTGAAGCTTTGCAGCACTCTATGGTTGGTAGACTTGGTGCATGCACAGGATTTGTCCGGGTCTTCTAGGGGAGAGGCCTGCTGCTGCTCTGGCTCTCAGGCACACTTGCCCTTATTTTTTTAAAAAAAGGACCTGGAGAGTACAGGGGGCAAGGGATTGGTGTAAGCTCCTCAAGCCTCTACTGTGAGCACTGTGCTGATCACTGAAGTTCATCCATGCTGACATAGGCAAGGGAAATGGCATCAACCTGCTCTCTTGTCCCCGAAGAGGGGAAATCTCAATTGCCACTGTTCAGGAAGACCTCACAGAAGAGTAGAAAATCTCCCCTCTTGTGTCCCAGGGATCCCTCAAATCCTTGCCTTCACCCTGTCTGTGTCCAGTCCATCTTCCCTCCCAGTGGTGTAATGTTCCTGTGTTTTATCTCATGCCTGCTGGCTGTGTTTCAAAACTCCACATTTTTGGGACCTGGTGCCATGTGGACCCATGCTGATCCTCTGGGAGGTTTTATTGCATTGTGGCTGGTGAAGTTTGTCCCAGAAGGACAGGCACATGAATGAAAGTCATGGAGTCTGTGGTAAAACCCAGCAAAAAGTTGGCATCTCAGTTAACTGCCCTCATCAGGTGTCTCTGCTCCTATGCTAATGAATGGAGCAGCTCAATGGCACCTGCCAGCTCTTCTGTTCCTGGAAAGGCATTGCCTCCTCTCCCAAATGCATTCCAACAAGGGGAAGGGGAACTGTCTCTCTCAGCGCAACCCAGGGGATCCTCAGACTCTTTTGTCCACTTCTGGGCCTCTGCCCTCCTTCTCCACAGAACTGCTATGCCCACCAGGCTCCACACCTGCGATGATGGGGACTTCAAAAACTTCAGTCTTTGAGTTCTCCTGCTTATAAAAGCTCATGATAGTCAACCCTTATCATTTTCCCATTCAATGGTTTTGGGGAAGTGTTTTTCTTGTGCATTCCGCCATGCAGCGTGTTCTCTCTATCTACCTATCTATCTCTATCTCTAACTCTATCTCTCTCTCTCCCCTCTGTGTGTCATCAGGATTCCCTCCCCTCCACAGAGCCTATGATTCTTTTCTCCCCCAAGTCACATCTCCACACTCTTTACCTTCCACAATGTGGCTTCTTTTCTTTCTCTAGTTGTGGCTTGTTCTCTCAGTCCTCAGATCCATTTCTTGGGTGTTCAGAATGATTTGATACTTATCTAGTTGTGTTTCAGGGACAAGGGATGCATAGGGTCCCCCTATAACTCTGTCATCTTGACTCCTCTGGACAATAAGTGAATTAAATTTAAATGGTCTGAAAATCATAATTAAAAGGCTAAGATTGTCAGATTGAATGTAAAAATCAAGACCCAAGTATATACAGTTTACAATAAATACTCTTCAAATGTAAACACACAAAAAATTTAAAGTATGGGAAAAGATGTATTATGAAAGCAATAAATATATGAGAGTTTTAATGGCTACAGTAATATCAAAGTGGATTTCAGGACAAAGAATATTACCAAGGACAAACAAAATCTTTTCATAATAATAAAGGGATAAATTAATCAAAAGACAAAAAGAAATCCTAAATGTTCATGTTCTTTAAAACAGAGACTCAAAATGTATGAAACAAAATTACTAGGACTGTAAGGGGAAATAGACAAATCCACAGTGAGATTTCAATACCACTGCCTTAATAATTTATATTACAAGTAGAGAAATAGCAAGGAAAAGGTAGACTTGAAAAACACTACCAATCAATTTGACCTGAGTGGTATTTATTAAATATTCTACTCAAGGAGAGCAAAATATACATTCATCTCAAATGCACATAAAACATTTCACAAAGTAAGTCTATTTTGGACCATGAAATAGAGACTCAATAAATTTATACAGAAACAAGTCATATAAAAATATTCTCTGACCATGATGGAATTCCATTACAAATCAGTACCAGAAAATTTTCTGGAAAATTCACAAATATCTGGCAACTAATGAACCCATTCCTTTTAAAAAAAATTCTCAAACACAGTCCTTTTTTTAAAAGCTTCATGGAGACACAATTGACATATAATATTGTATAAGTATAAGTTATACAATATAATAACTTGATATATGTATACTTGTGAAATGATTACCACAATAAGTTTAGTTATTCCTTTCCATTAGTTCCATTCATTTCCTCACAAAGTTGCAAAATTTTCTTCTTTATAATGAGATTTATTAAGATCTACTCTCTAAGCAATTTTCAAATACACAAAACACTATTGTCAGCTTAGCCATCATGTTGTATATTACATCACCAGAATTTATTCATCTTATAATTGTACATTTGTAGCTTTTGACCATCTTCATCCAATTTTCCTGCTTCCCCCTCCCCTGCCACTGACAACCAGAAATCTGATCTCTGTTCTATGAGCTTGGATTTTTTTTGATTCCCCATATAAGTGAAATTATACAGTATCTCTCCTTCTCTGACTTATTTCACTTAGCATAATGCCCTAAGGTTCCATCCATGGTGTTGCAAATAGCAGGATGTTCTCAATTTTAATAACAGAATAGTATTATACATATAATTTGTATTATATATGTTATATATAATTTCTATAATAAATATTAAATATATATGAAATTTTCTTCATAAATTTATCTATTAATGAATACTTAAGTTGTTTCCATATCTTGGCTATTATGAGTAATGCTGCGATGAACATGTAGTACAGACAGGTCTTCAAGGCAATGGTTTACATGGAGCACTAGGTATTGTACATAAACAATGAATCTTGGAACACTGCATCAGAAGCTAATGATGTATTTTATGGTGACTAACATAACACAGTAAAAAAAAAATTTTTTTAATATATACCCAGAAGTGCAATTGCTGGATCATATGGTAGTTCTATTTTTAATTTTTTCAGGACCCTCCATACTATTTTCCACAGTAGCTATGCCAATTTACATTTCCACCAACAGTGCACAAGTTTTCCCTTTTTTCCACATCCTTTCCAGCAGTTGTTACCTCTTGGTATTTTTTTTTTAATGATAGCCATCCTAACAGGTGTGGGGTGATACCTCATTGTATCAGTTTTGACTGGCATTCTCCTAATGATTCATGATATTAAGCATCTTTTCATGTACCTGTCAGTCATTTAAATATCTTTTTGAAAAAAATGTCTATTCAGGTCCCTTGCCTATATTTTTAAACTGGGTTATTTGTATTGTTGCTATTGAGTTGTCTGATGTGTAGCTTGCAAATATTTTCTCCCATTCCATAGATTGCCTTTTCATTCTGTTGATTGTTTCCTTTGTCATGCAGAAGCTTTTTTGCTTAATGTAGCTCTACTTGTTGATTTTCGCTTTTGCTATTTGTGCTTTAAGTGTCCTACCCCAGAAAATTTAAATCTAAATTTAAATTTAAATCTAAAACCTATGTCCAGAAGCTATTTCCCTATGCTTTTTATTAGGAGTTTTACAGTTTCAGGTCTTAAATTTTGAATGGTATAAAAGAGGGGTCCAATTTTTTTTTTTATTTAGCATGTGAACGTCCAATTTTCCCAGCACCATTTATTGAAGAGACTGTCTTTTCTGCATCTTTGTTCCCTTGTCAAATATTAATTGATCATATATGCATGATTTTATTTCTGACTCGTGGTTTTGTTTTATTGGTCTGTGTGTCTATATTTATGCCACTACCATAGTGTTTTGATTACTGTAGTTTGTTAATAAAGTTTGAAATCAAGAAGTGTGTTGCCTCTTGCCTATTCTTTCTTTGTCAGAACCACTTTGGGTATTAGGGGTCTTTTGGATTTTAGGACAGTTTTTACTATTTCTGTAAAAGAATGCCATCAGAATTTTGAGAAGAATTGCATTAAAAGGTTCTCAACAATAATTAAATATTTGCATCTTAAACTAGGATAAGAAAAGCAAATTAAATCCAAAGTAAACAAAAGAAAAAATAAAGATCAAAGCAAAAATTAATGAACTCTAAGATGAAAACAATTAAAAAAAACAAAAAAAAAAACAGTGAAACCAAAAGCAGATTTGTCTAACTCAATAAACTGATAAATCTCTAGGTAGATTGATCAGAAGAGGAGACAGAATATGTAAATTTTGCATCAGAAATAAGAGAGGGATATCACTAATATGTGTACAGATACCAGAATGATAATACAGAAATATTATTATCAACCTTATGCTGATAGTTTTGACCATTTAGATTTAGTTTTTGAAAAGTTACTTGAAAAATAAAACTACTAAAGCTTACTCAGGAAGAAACAGACAACATGCAATGTCTCATTATGTATTAAAGAAATTGAAATCATGTTAAAATATTTCCAAAAGAACACTTCAAGTTCAGATGACTTCATTAGTGAATTCTATGAAACATTTAAGATGGAAGGAATACCAATTCTACATAAGCTCTTCCAAAGGAATTAAAAAGCAGAGAATAGATCCAAACCCAAAATTCTTTTCTCCTCTCATTTTCCTCCACATCCAACTGAGATTACACTACTCTGAACTCTCCTCTTACTGTCCCCCTTCATACTTTCCTTTATGATTTCAAACTCATTTTATAAAGACAAAATTATTCTGAAATCAAAACCAGAAAAAAAGACATTACAAGAAAATAAAAAGACATCCCCATATCCTCCTGGACATAGATGTGAAAAGTATTAACAAAATTTTAGCAAATATCCAAAAATATGTAGAAAACATAACATATCATGACCAATGGGGATTTAACCCTGAATGCAAAGTGGTTACCTCACATTTTAAAATCAAACAATATAATTTAGCCCATTGATAAACAGTAAAAGAACAAACATATGATCATCTCAATAGATGCTGAAAAATAAAAATCCAACATCCACAAACAGTGAATGATGGGACACTACATCAAAAACTAATGAAGTGGGGGAGACAAGATGGCAGGGAAGTAGGAGGAAGCACCTTTTCAACCTGTACCCTAAAGTGAGTTGATTACCTACCAAAGAACTCCAATCACCCATGAAATCAGCCTGAGATCGGAATTATACATATCTGGATCTCTACTGGGGCAGAGGACGCCAGTGGGCAGGTAAAGCAGAGTGGGAACATTGGGCTGATATCAAAAGATAAACAAAAGGGGGAGGGAGCCACCAGAGGAGACCAATTGGAAAGTAATACCCTAATAGGAGAGTGCCCTGCATCTGGGGACCAGCATTAACTTGGAGACTGGTTGAAAGCACTCTAAAAGAGCAAAGGATCACGGAGGGGGGAAACTGTGGGAATCAGGGCGGCTAGGGACAGGGGTATAAGTCCCCGGACCCAGGACAGCCTCCCCTGGTGCTGAGCCAGAGAGAGTGCGGTGGAGAAACCAGGTCTTGGTCCCTGAGCTGCCAGCGCTCCCAAGAACGCATGAGGTCTGGCTCCTGTGAGGGGCTGGGAGCCACACCAGAACGCTGAGCCCTGCTACAGAGCCTGGGATGGGCGTGCCCCTCAACCTCCCCTGAGAGAGGTGCACAAAGGCCCAACCTGGTGCTCTTAGACCTGCGCCATTGTTTCAGAGCCTGAGACAGGCATGCGCCCCAAACCCTCCCCTGAGAGAGGAGCGGGAAGGCCCAGCCTGGTGCTCTCGTACCTGCGCCCCCCTTTCAGAGCCTGAAACACGCACAACCCACAGCCTGCCCTGAGAGAGGTGCATGCAAGCCAGGCGCTCTTAGACCGGGAAAGACCAGGCACTCCCAACCCGGGCCAGCGGGAGAATCTCTGTGTGATCACTGCTTGGAACCTCTCTGGCAGTCTGGAGCTGCCCAGACAGCCACTGCTGCCGTGGTTTTGAGTACAAACAGAAGATCCTGTGTCCCCAGGGACCTCGACATGGAACCTGCTCTGCCAATGGCCAAGGGGAAATTTATATGGGCTCTTCAGCACCCACAGGGGACCAGACTAAGGCTTCTCTCTGAGAGGGAGGTCGGGGTGCAGTTTGCTTTCCTCTAAACCTACAAAAACCATCAAAAACGGTCAAGGCGAGAGAAAAAAAAGTGAACAAACATAGAAACCTCCAGAGAACAAAAGCCTGAAAAAAAAAAAACGGTTTCCTCAGAGCCCACCCCCTTGAGGGGGGTGGGAGGACTTAACTCAGGGAACATCATTGACAGAAAACCCACGTGGTAGGCCTCTCCCCCAGAAAACCACCCAGGAAAGAAGAAGAAAAAAAAAAGACTACAAAAGAACAACCACCACTACTTCATAGGACAACTTTTATCTTTAACTCGTTCCCACTATTCTGGTTCAATTTTTTTATATAGATAATTTTCTAACCTATTTACCATCACAGTGGGATGTCCAGTACATCAAATTCCATAATAACTTTCTAACCTGAACTTTTTGATACATACACCTGTGTTTTTCTTTTGCATTTCTATTATTTTAATTTTTTATAAATTTAGTTTATTCCTTTTTTATTTTTATTTTCTAATATTCATATAGAGTTAAACTTCAAGGTAATCCTCTCTCTTCAATCAACGCTACTCCTATAAGTAAACCAATTTTTAATCCACCTTTATCTTAGGAAAGTTGAGTCCTTTAGCAAAGATATCAAGATGCATCCAGGAAAAATCAAAATAACCTTCCTTGCCCACACTGAGAATTTATAACCACTCTCCCATTTTTTCTTCGACCAGAGTTTCTGAGTTTTTGTGATTGTTCTGATAGTATATAAATCTTATACTTGGGGTTCTTTTTGACGAGGTTCTTCCTTTATTTGCATATATATACTTTTTCTCTTGTCATATACTTTTATCAGTCTTTTTGTTTGTCTGTTTTTGTTTGTATACTTCATCAATCTTACCTTGGGGCCCATTTGAGCTGAACCCTCTCTTTTATCTTACCTTTCTTTCCTGTCTCTCTCTCTTTTTTTTCTTTTTTCTCTCGTTTGGGTGGGTAACCCTGATTGCTCAGAAGCGTTACAGGGTGCACCTTGACTGCACAATGATCAATACATCCAGCTACATCCGTTCAGTCATCTCTCGACAAAATGACTAGGAGGAGGAATGCCCAACAGAAGAAAAATACAGAGGATGGTCCTACTGCAACAGAGCTAATGGCTATCAACATAGACAATATGTCGGAAAGAGAATTCAGGCTAACAATTATCCAAGCAATAGCTAGGTTGGAGAAAGCCATGGATGACCAAATGGAATTGATTAGGGCAGAACTGAAAGCGACCAGGGATGATGTTCACAATGTTAGGGCAAAGCTGAAAGCTACCAGGGATGAGCTTCATAATGCTCTCAATGAGTTCTAATCTAATCTAAATTCTCTCAAAGCTAGGGTAACTGAGACAGAAGATAGAATTAGTGATCTGGAGGACAAACGGATAGAGAGAAAGGATCAAGAGGAAGCCTGGAACAAACAGCTTAGAAACCACGAAAACAGAATCAGGGAAATAAATGATGCCATGAAACATTCCAACATCAGAATTCTTGGAATCCCTGAAGGGGAGGAGAAAGAAAGAAGTCTAGAAATACAGTGGAACAAGTTCTTCATGAAAATTTTCCCAATCTCGTGAATGGAAGCAGTGCTCATGTACTAGAGGCCGAAAGGTCTCCACCCAAGATTATAGATTCAAAAAAAAAAAAAAAAAAAACTTCAAGGCACCTGAGAGTCAAATTGAGGAATGATAATTGTAGGTATAATCTCTTGAAAGCCACTAGGACAAAGAGACTCCTTACTTACAGAGGAAGGCCCATCAGAATAACATCAGACCTGTCCACAGAGACCTGGCAAGCCAGAAAGGGCTGGCAAGATATATTCAGGGCACTAAATGAGAATAACATGCAGCCAAGAATACTTTATCCAGCAAGACTGACATTCAGAATGGATGGAGAGATAAAGAGTTTCCAAGACTGGCAAGGCTTAAAAGACTATGCAACCACCAAACCAACACTGCAGGAAATATTAAGGGGGGTTCTACAAAAGAGTAAAAATCCTAAAATAGCATTGAACAGAAATATAGAGACAATCTACAGAAAGAAAGACCTCAAAGGTAACACGATGTCGATAAAAACGTATCTATCAATAATCACTCTCAATGTGAATGCCCTAAATGCACTCATCAAATGACACAGGGTTGAAGATTGGATATAACGACAGGACACATCCATATGTTGACCATATGGATCTCACAGATATATATAGAACATTTCACCCTAAAAGAACAGAATATCCATTCATCTCAAGTGCACATGGAACCTTCTCAAGAACAGACCACATACTGGGTCACAAATCAGGACTCAACTGATACCAAAAGACTGAGATTATTCCCTGCATATTCTCAGATCACAATGATTTGAAAGTGGAGCTCAATCACAAGTAAAAGTTCAGAAGGAACACAAACACCTGGAAGCTAAAGACCACCTTGTTTAAGAATGCTTGGATCAACCAGGAGATTAAAGAAGTAAGGAGATTGAAGCTTGGACAACCAAGAGATCAAAGACGAACTGAAACAATTCATGGAAACCAATGAAAATGAAGACAATTCGGTCCAAAACCTATGGGATACAGCAAAGGCGGTCCTAAGGGGGAAATACATAGCCATCCAAGCCTCCCTCAAAAAAATTGAAAAATCCAGAATAAACCAGCTGTCTCTACACCTTAATGACTGGAGAATCAACAACAAATCAAACCAACTCCACACATATGAAGGGAAATCATCAAGATTAGAGCTGAGATCAATGTGGTAGAAACCAAAGATACAGTAGAACGTATCAATGAAACTAGAAGTTGGTTTTTTGAAAGAATCAATAACATCGATAAGCCACTGTCCACACTAATCCAAAAGAAAAGAGAGAAAGCCCAAATACATAAAATTATTAATGAAAAAAGAGAGATCACAACTAACACCAAGGAAGTAGAAACAATCATCAGAGGTTATTATCAACAGTTATATGCCAATAAGCTAAGCAACCTAGATGAAATGGATGCATTCCTGGAAAACTATAAACTACCAAAATTGAACCAGGAAGAAATCAACAACCTGAATAGACCGATATCTAGTAACAAGATTAAAGCAGTGATCAAAAACCTCCCAAAAAACAAGAGCCCAGAACCTGGCGGATTCCCTGGGGAATATTACCAAACTTTCAAAGAAGAAATAACACCTATTCTCCTGGAGCTGTTTCAAAACATTGAAGCAGAAGGAAAACTTCCAGACTTTTTCTATGAAGCCAGCATTACCATGATCCCCAAACCAGGCAAAGACCCTACCAAAAAGGAGAATTTCAGACCAATATCACTGATGAATATGGATGCTAAGATTCTCAACAAGATCCTAGCAAACAGGATCCAACAGCACATTAAAAAGATTATCCACCATGACCAGGTGGGACTCACCCCTGGCCTACAAGGATGGCTCAACATTCACAAATTAATTGGTGTGATAGAACAAATGAATAAGAGAAGAGAGAAGAACCACATGGTCCTCTCAATTGATGCAGAAAAAGCATTTGACAAAATCCAGCATCCATTCCTGATTAAAATGCTTCAAGTATATGGATAGAGGTACATTCCTGAACTTCATGAAATCTATCTACGAAAGACCCACAGCAAATATCATCCTCAATGGGAAAAAGCTTGCTGTCATAAAACAGACACATAGACCAGTGGAACAGAGTAGAGAACCCAGATATGGACTCTGAACTCTATGGTCAAATAATCGTCAACAAAATAGGAAAAAATATACAGTGGAAAAAATAGTCTCTTCAATAAATGGTGCTGGAAAAACTGGACAGTTATATGTAGAAGAATGAAACTTGACCATTCTCTTACACCGTACACGAAGATAAACTCAAAATGGATAAAAGACCTCAATGTGAGACAGGAATCCATCAATATCCTAGAGCAGAACATAGGCAGTAATTTCTTCAATATCAGCCACAGCAACTTCTTTCAAGATATGTCTCCAAAGGCAAAGGAAACAAAAGCGAAGATGAACTTTTAGGACTTCGTCAAGATCAAAAGCTTCTTCACAGCAAAGGAAACAGTCAAGAAAACAAAGAGGCAACCCACGGAATGGGAGAAGATATTTGCAAATGACAGTACAGACAGAAGGTTGATATCCAGGATCTATAAAGAACTCCTCAAACTCAACACACACAAAACAGACAATCATATCAACAAATGGACAGAAGATATGAACAGACACTTCTCCAATGAAGACATACAAATGGCTCTCAGACACATGAAAAAATGTTCATCATCATTAGCCATCAGGGAGATTCAAATTAAAACCACATTCAGATATCATCTTACACCAGTTAGAACGTCCAAAATTAGCATGACAGGCAACAACATGTGTTGGAGAGGATGTGGAGAAAGGGGAGCCCTCTGCCACTGTTGGTGGGAATGCAAGTTGGTGAAGCCACTTTAGAAAACAATGTGGAGATTCCTCAAGAAATTAAAAATAGAATTCCCTCTGACCCTGCCATTGCACTCCTGGGTATTTACCTCAAAGATACAGATGTAGTGAAAAGAAGGGCCATCCCTACCCCAATGTTTATATCAGCAATGGCCATGGTCGCCAAACTGGAAAAAACCCAGATGCCCTTCAACGGATGAATGGATAAGGAAGATGTGGTTCATATACACTATGGAGTATTATGCCTCCATCAGAAAGGATGAATACCCAACTTTTGTAGCAACATGGACGGGACTGGAAGAGATTATGCTGAGTGAAATCAGTCAAGCAGAGAGAGTCAATTATCATGTGGTTTCACTTCTTTGTGGAGCATAACAAAAAGCATGGAGGACAAGGGGTGATGGAGAGCAGAAGGGAGTTGAGGGAAATTGGAAGGGGAGGTGAACCATGAGATACAATGTACTCTGAAAAACAATCTAAGTGTTTTGAAGAGGGGGGGGGTGGGAGGTTGGGGGAACCAGGTGGTGGGTATTATAGAGGGCACAGATTGCATGGAGCACTGGGTGTGGTGCAAAAACAATGAATACTGTTACGCTGAAAAGAAATAGAAATAAATAAATAAGGAAAAAAAAACTATGTTGAAAGAAGTTGCTGTGGCTGATATCGAAGTGATTACTGCCTATGTTCTCCTCTAGGATTCTGATGGATTCCTGCCTCACGTTGAGGTCTTTTATCCATTTTGAGTTTATCTTTGTGTACAGTGTAAGAGAATGGTCGAGTTTCATTCTTCTACTTATAGCTGTCCAGTTTTCCCAGCACCATTTATTGAAGAGACTGTCTTCTTTCCACTGTATATTTTTTCCTGCTTTGTCGAAGATTAATTGACCATTGAGTTGAGGGTCCATATCTGGGCTCTCTACTCTGTTCCACTGGTCTATGTGTCTGTTTTCATGCCAGTACCATGCTGTCTTGGTGATCACAGCTTTGTAATAAAGCTTGAAATCAGGTAACGTGATGTCCCCAGCTTTATTTTTGTTTTCAACATTTCCTTAGCGATTCAGGGTCTCTTCTGATTCCATACAAATTTTTGGATTATTTGCTCCAGCTCTTTGAAGAATACCGGTGGAATTGTTATCGGAATGGCATCAAAAGTATAGATTGCTCCAGGCAGTATAGACATTTTAACAATGTTTATTCTTCCGATCCAAGAGCATGGAATGGTCTTCCATCTCTTTGTGTCTTCTTCAATTTCTTTCATGAGTGTTCTGTAGTTCCTCGAGTACAGATCCTTTACCTCTTTGGTTAGGTTTATTCCCAGGTATCTTATGGTTCTTGGTGCTATAGTAAATGGAATCGATTCTCTAATTTCCCTTTCTGTATTTTCATTGTTAGTGTATAAGAAAGCCACTGATTTCTGCACATTGACTTTGTATCCTGCCACGTTGCTGAATTGCTGTATGAGTTCTAGTAGTTTGGGGGTGGAGTCTTTTGGGTTTTCCATATAAAGGATCCTGTCATCTGCGAAGAGAGAGTTTGACTTCTTCATGACCAATTTGGATACCTTTTATTTCTCTTTGTTGTCCGATTGCTGTTGCTAGGACTTCTAATACTATGTTGAACAAGAGTGGTGAGAGTGGGCATCCTTGTCGTGTTCCTGATCTCAATGGGAAGGCTGCAAGCTTTTTCCCATTGAGGATGATATTTACTGTGGGTCTTTCGTAGATAGATTTTATGAAGTTCAGGAATGTTCCCTCTATCCCTATACTTTGAAGTGTTTTAATCAGGAACGGATGCTGCATTTTTGTCAAATGCTTTTTCTGCATCAATTGAGAGGACCATGTGGTTTTTCTCTCTTCTCCTATTAATTTGTTGTATCACATTGATTGATTTGCAAATGTTGAACCATCCTTGTAGCCCAGGGATGAATCCCACCTGATCATGGTGGATAATCTTTTTAAAGTGCTGTTGGATACTGTTGGCTAGGATCTTGTTGAGAATCTTAGCATCCATATTCATCAGTGATATTGGTCTAAAATTCTCCTTTTTGGTAGGGTCTTTGCCTCGTTTGGGGATCAGGGTAATGCTGGCTTCATAGAAAAAGTCTGGAAGTTTTCCTTCTGCTTCAATGTTTTGAAACAGCTTCAGGAGTATAGGTGTTATTTCTTCTTTGAAGGTCTGGTAGAATTCCCTGGGGAATCCGTCAGGTCCTGGGCTCTTGTTTTTTTGGAGGTTTTTGATCACTGCTTCAATATCGTTATTAGATATCAGTCTATTCAGGTTGTCGATTTCTTCCTGGTTCAATTTTGGTAGTTTATAGTTTTCCAGGAATGCATCCATTTCATCTAGGCTGCTAAACTTATTGACATATAACTGTTGATCATAACTTCTGATGATTGTTTCTACTTCCTTGATGTTAGTTGTGATCTCTCCCTTTTCATTCATAATTTTATGAATTTGTTTTTCTCTCTTTTCTTTTGGATTAGTGTGGGCAGTGATTTATCGATCTTATTGATTCTTTCCAAAAACCAGCTTCTAGTTTTATTGATACGTTCTACTGTATCTCTGGTTTCTACCTCATTGATCTCAGCTCTAATCTTGATGATTTCCCTTCCTATGTGTGGAGTTGGTTTGATTTGTTGTTGATTCTCCAGTTCTTTAAGGTGTAGAGACAGCTGGTGTATTCTGGATTTTTCAATTTTTTTGAGGGAGGTTGAATGGCTATGTATTTACCCCTTAGGACCGCCTTTGCTGTATCCCATAGGTTTTGGGCTTAAGTGTCTTCATTGTCATTGGTTTCCATGAATTGTTTCAGTTCTTCTTTGATCTCCTGGTTGATCCAAGCATTCTTAAGCAAGGTGGTCTTTAGCTTCCAGGTGTTGAGTTCCTTCGGAACTTTTCCTTATGATTGCGCTCCAGTTTCAAAGCATTGTGATCTGAGAATATGCAGGGAATTATCTCAGTCTTTTGGTATCGGTTGAGTCCTGATTTGTGACCCAGTATGTGGTCTATTCTGGAGAAGGTTCCATGTGCACTTGAGAAGAATGAGTATTCTGTTGTTTTAGGGTGGAATGTTCTGTATATATCTATGAGTTCCAAGATGGAAAAAAAAAACTAATGAAGTACTGTATGGTGACTAACATAACATTACAAAATTTTTTAAATCCACATAGATACAGATATACAGAACTAAAGTGAATCATCATGTAAGTGTAAAACACAAAACTATAAAAAGAAAAGAAAACATAGGAGAAAATCTTTCTAATTTGTGCTACTGGTAACATGACATAAGTGAAAAGATTTTACTGTTTAAATCACCTCACTCAATAATTTTCTTTTTTCTTAAACCAGGTTACTGGATTTTATGCTATAAATGTGCCTGGCTTTACAAAATATATATATTTTTTTAATTTTTTATTTTTTATAAACATATATTTTTATCCCCAGGGGTACAGGTCTGTGAATCACCAGGTTTACACACTTCACAGCACTCACCAAATCACATACCCTCCCCAATGTCCATAATCCCACCCCCTTCTCCCAAACCCCCCCCCTCCCCCCAGCAACCCTCAGTTTGTTTTGTGAGATTAAGAGTCACTTATGGTTTGTCTCCCTCCCAATCCCATCTTGTTTCATTTATTCTTCTACCCACTTAAGCCTCCATGTTGCATCACCACTTCCTCATATCAGGGAGATCATATGATAGTTGTCTTTCTCTGCTTGACTTATTTCGCTAAGCATGATACGCTCTAGTTCCATCCATGTTGTTGCAAATGGCAAGATTTCATTTCTTTTGATGGCTGCATAGTATTCCATTGTGTATATATACCACATCTTCTTGATCCATTCATCTGTTGATGGACATCTAGGTTCTTTCCATAGTTTGGCTATTGTGGACATTGCTGCTATAAACATTCGGGTGCATGTGTCCCTTTGGATCACTACATTTGTATCTTTAGGGTAAATACCCAATAGTGCAATTGCTGGGTCATAGGGCAGTTCTATTTTCAACATTTTGAGGAACCTCCATGCTGTTTTGCAGAGTGGCTGCACCAGCTTGCATTCCCACCAACAGTGTAGAAGGGTTCCCCTTTCTCCGCATCCTCGCCAGCATCTGTCATTTCCTGACTTGTTGATTTTAGCCATTCTGACTGGTGTGAGGTGATATCTCATTGTGGTTTTGATTTGTATTTCCCTGATGCCGAGGGATATGGAGCACTTTTTCATGTGTCTGTTGGCCATCTGGATGTCTTCTTTGCAGAAATGTCTGTTCATGTCTTCTGCCCATTTCTTGATTGGATTATTTGTTCTTTGGGTGTTGAGTTTGCTAAGTTCTTTATAGATTCTGGACACTAGTCCTTTATCTGATATGTCGTTTGCAAATATCTTCTCCCATTCTGTCAGTTGTCTTTTGATTTTGTTAACTGTTTCCTTTGCTGTGCAAAAGCTTTTGATCTTGATGAAATCCCAGTAGTTCATTTTTGCCCTTGCTTCCCTTGCCTTTTGCGTTGTTCCTAGGAAGATGTTGCTGCGGCAGAGGTCGAAGAGGTTGCTGCTGCCCGTGTTCTCCTCAAGGATTTTGATGGATTCCTTTCGTACATTGAGGTCCTTCATCCATTTTGAGTCTATTTTTGTGTGTGGTGTAAGGAAATGGTCCAATTTCATTTTTCTGCATGTGGCTGTCCAATTTTCCCAGCACCATTTATTGAAAAGGCTGTCTTTTTTCCATTGGACATTCTTTCCTGCTTTGTCGAAGATTAGTTGACCATAGATTTGAGGGTCTATTTCTGGGCTCTCTATTCTGTTCCATTGATCTATGTGTCTGTTTTTGTGCCAGTACCATGCTGTCTTGATGATGACAGCTTTGTAATAGAGCTTGAAGTCCGGAATTTTGATGCCACCAACGTTGGCTTTCTTTTTCAATATCCCTTTGGCTATTCGAGGTCTTTTCTGGTTCCATATAAATTTTAGAATTATTTGTTCCATTTCTTTGAAAAAGATGGATGGTACTTTGATAGGAATTGCATTAAATGTGTAGATTGCTTTAGGTAGCATAGACATTTTCACAATATTTATTCTTCCAATCCAGGAGCATGGAACATTTTTCCATTTCTTTGTGTCTTCCTCAATTTCTTTCATGAGTACTTTATAGTTTTCTGAGTATAGATTCTGTGTCTCTTTGGTTAGGTTTATTCCTAGGTATCTTATGGTTTTGGATGCAATTGTAAATGGGATTGACTCCTTAATATCTCTTTCTTCTGTCTTGCTGTTGGTGTAGAGAAATGCAACTGATTTCTGTGCATTGATTTTATATCCTGACACTTTACTGAATTCCTGTATAAGTTCTAGCAGTTTTGGAGTGGAGTCTTTTGGGTTTTCCACATATAGTATCATATCATCTGCGAAGAGTGATAATTTGACTTCTTCTTTGCCGATTTGGATGCCTTTAATTTCCTTTTGTTGTCTGATTGCTGAGGCTAGGACCTCTAGTACGATGTTGAATAGCAGTGGTGATAATGGACATCCCTGCCGTGTGTTCCTGACCTTAGCGGAAAAGCTTTCAGTTTTTTCTCCATTGAGAATGATATTTGCGGTGGGTTTTTCATAGATGGCTTTGATGATATTGAGGTATGTGCCCTCTATCCCTACACTTTGAAGAGTTTTTGATCAGGAAGGGATGTTTGTACTTTGTCAAATGCTTTTTCAGCATCTATTGAGAGTATCATATGGTTCTTGTTCTTTCTTTTATTGATGTGTTGTATCACATTGACTGATTTGCGGATGTTGAACCAACCTTGCAGCCCTGGAATAAATCCCACTTGGTCGTGGTGAATAATCTTTTTAATGTACTGTTGAATCCTATTGGCTAGTATTTTTTGTTGAGTATTTTCGCATCTGTGTTCATCAAGGATATCGGTCTATAGCTCTCTTTTTTGGTGGGATCCTTGTCTGGTTTTGGGATCAAGGTGATGCTGGCCTCATAAAATGAGTTTGGAAGTTTTCCTTCCATTTCTATTTTTTGGAACAGTTTTTCAGGAGAATAGGAATTAGTTTCTTCTTTAAATGTTTGGTAGAATTCCCCCGGGAAGCCGTCTGGCCCTGGGGCTTTTTTGTTTGTTTGGAGAGATTTTTAATGACTGTTTCAATCTCCTTACTGGTTATGGGTCTGTTCAGGCTTTCTATTTCTTCCTGGTTCAGTTGTGGTAGTTTATATGTTTCTAGGAATGCATCCATTTCTTCCAGATTGTCAAATTTATTGCCGTAGAGTTGCTCATAGTATGTTCTTATAATAGTTTGTATTTCTTTGGTGTTAGTTGTGATCTCTCCTCTTTCATTCATGATTTTATTTATTTGGGTCCTTTCTCTTTTCTTTTTGATAAGTCGGGCCAGGGGTTTATCAATTTTATTAATTCTTTCAAAGAACCAGCTCCTAGTTTTTCGTTGATTTGTTCTATTTTTTTTTTTGGTTTCTATTTCATTGATTTCTGCTCTGATCTTTATGATTTCTCTTCTCCTGCTGGGCTTAGGGTTTCTTTCTTGTTCTTTCTCCAGCTCCTTTAGGTGTAGGGTTAGGTTGTGTACCTGAGACCTTTCTTGTTTCTTGAGAAAGGCTTGTACCGCTATATATTTTCCTCTCAGGACTGCCTTTGTTGTGTCCCACAGATTTTGAACCGTTGTATTTTTCATTATCATTTTGTTTCCATGATTTTTTTTCAATTCTTCTTTAATTTCCCGGTTGACCCATTCATTCTTTAGAAGGATACTGTTTAGTCTCCATGTATTTGGGTTCTTTCCAAACTTCCTTTTGTGGTTGAGTTCTAGCTTTAGAGCATTGTGGTCTGAAAATATGCAGGGAATGATCCCAATCTTTTGATACCGGTTGAGTCCTGATTTAGGACCGAGGATGTGATCTATTCTGGAGAATGTTCCATGTGCACTAGAGAAGAATGTGTATTCTGTTGCTTTGGGATGAAATATTCTGAATATATCTGTGATGTCCATCTGGTCCAGTGTGTCATTTAAGGCCTTTATTTCCTTGCTGATCTTTTGCTTGGATGACCTGTCCATTTCAGTGAGGGGAGTGTTAAAGTCCCCCCTACTATCATTGTATTATTGTTGATGTGTTTTTTCTTTGATTTTGTTATTAATTGGTTTATATAGTTGGCTGCTCCCACATTGGGGGCATAGATATTTAAAATTGTTAAAAATCTTCTTGTTGGACAGACCCTTTGAGTATGATATAGTGTCCTTCCTCATCTCTTATTATAGTCTTTGGCTTAAAATCTAATTGATCTGATATAAGGATTGCCACTCCTGCTTTCTTCTGATGTCCATTAGCATGGTAAATTCTTTTTCCACCCCCTCACTTTAAATCTGGAGGTGTCTTCGGGCTTAAAATGTGTTTCTTGGAGGCAACATATAGATGGTTTTTTGTTTTTTTTATCCATTCTGATACCCTGTGTCTTTTGACAGGGGCATTTAGCCCATTCACATTCAGGGTAACTATTGAGAGATATGAATTTAGTGCCATTGTATTGCCTGTAAGGTGACTGTTACTGTATATGGTCTCTGTTCCTTTCTGATCTACCACTTGTAGGCTCTCTCTTTGCTTAGAGGACCCCTTTCAATATTTCCTGTAGAGCTGGTTTGGTATTTGCAAATTCTTTCAGTTGTTGTTTGTCCTGGAAGCTTTTAATCTCTCCTTCTATTTTCAATGATAGCCTAGCTGGATATAGTATTCTGGCTGCATGTTGTTTTTCTCGTTTAGTGCTCTGAAAATATCATGCCAGCTCTTTCTGGCCTGGCCTGCCAGGTCTCTGTGGATAAGTCAGCTGCCAATCTAATATTTTTTACCATTGTATGTTACAGACTTCTTTTCCCGGGCTGCTTTCAGGATTTTTCTCTTTGTCATTGAGACTTGTAAATTTTACTATTAGGTGACGGGGTGTGGGCCTATTCTTATTGATTTTGAGGGGCATTCTCTGAACCTCCTGAATTTTGATGCTCGTTCCCTTTGCCATATTGGGGAAATTCTCCCCAATAATTCTCTCCAGTATACCTTCTGCTCCCCTCTCACTTTCTTCTTCTTCTTCTGGAATCCCAATTATTCTAATGTTGTTTCGTCTTATGGTGTCACTTATCTCTCGAATTCTCCCCTCGTGGTCCAGTAGCTGTTTGTCCCTCTTTTGATCAGCTTCTTTATTCTCTGTCATTTGGTCTTCTATATCACTAATTCTTTCTTCTGCCTCATTTATCCTAGCAGTGAGAGCCTCCATTTTTGATTGCACCTCATTAATAGCTTTTTTGATTTCAACTTGGTTAGATTTTAGTTCTTTTATTTCTCCAGAAAGGGCTTTTATATCTCTCGAGAGGGTTTCTCTAATATCTTCCATGCCTTTTTCGAGCCCGGCTAGAACCTTGAGAATTGTCATTCTGAACTCTAGATCTGACATATTACCGATGTCTGTATTGATTAGGTCCCTAGCCTTCGGTACTGCCTGCCTCTTGTTCTTTTTTTTTTTGTGTTGAATTTTTACGTCTTGTCATTTTGTCCAGATAAGAGTAAATGAAGGGGCAAGTAAAATATACTAAAAGGGTGGCAACAACCCCAGGAAAATATGCTTTAAAACCAAATTAGAAGAGATCCAAAATCGTGAGTGGGGAGAAAGGGGATAAAAAGAGGTTCAAAAAAAGAAAGAAAAAAAAAAAAAAGAAAAAAAAAAAAAGAAAAGAAAAAAATTTTTAAAAAAAGAAAACACCTAAGAAAAATGTAAAAAAAATATATATATATATATTAGATAAACTAGTAAAAAATCGTTAAAAAAGAAAAAGGTAACAGTTAAAAAAAAAAATTTTTTACCCGAAGGCGAGAAAAAAAAAATGAAAAGAAAAAATTAAATTAACTGCAAGACTAAAAAAAATCACAGGAAAAAAGCCATGAGTTCCGTGCTTGGCTTTCTCCTCCTCTGGAATTCTGCTGCTCTCCTTGGTATTGAAACCGCACTCCTTGGTAGGTGAACTTGGTCTCGGCTGGATTTCTTGTTGATCTTCTGGGGGAGGGGCCTGGGGTAGTGATTCTCAAGTGTCTTTGCCCCAGGCGGAATTACACCGCCCTTATCCGGGGCCGGGGTGAGTAATCCGCTCGGGTTTGCTTTCAGGAGCTTTTGTTCCCTGAGCGCTTTCCGTAGAGTTCCAGAGGACGGGAATACAAATGGCGGCCTCCTGGTCTCCAGCCCGGAGGAGCCGAGAGCCCAGGGCCCCACTCCTCAGTGCGCCCTCAGAGAACAGCGCCCAGTTACTCCCGTCTGCCTGACCTCCGGCCGCGCTCCGAGCTCACCGAGCCTGCGACCGGTTCAAGGTAACACGGAGCTGCGAGCTTACTGTCGGCTCTGTCTCTGTAGCTGGCTTTCCCGTTCCAATACCCGCAAGCTCTGCGACACTCAGACACCCCCGATCCTTCTGTGACCCTGCGGGACCTGAGGCCACGCTGACCCCGCGTGGGCTTCGCCCCGGTTTAGCCTCTGGAGCGATGTCCCTCAGCGGAACAGACTTTTAAAAGTCCTGATTTTGTGCGCGGTTGCTCCGCCGCTTGCCGGGAGCCGGCCCCTCCCCCCGGGGTCTATCTTCCCGTCGCTTTGGATTCACTTCTCCGCCGGTCCTACCTTTCAGAAAGTGGTTGTTTTTCTGTTTCCAGAATTGCTATTCTTCTTCTCTTCGATCTGCCGATGGATTTTCAGGTGTTTGCAATCTTTAGATAAGCTATCTAGCTGATCTCCGGCTAGCTGAAGCAGTCTCAGCTTGCTACTTCTCCGCCATCTTGACTCCTCCCCCTCTACAAAATATATTTTAAATGAACTAAAAAATAGAAAGACTTACGCCTTTACAAAGTCATTTCTTATGGCATGTAAATTCGGCAAATATAAGAAACAGTTAAACCCCCTGTGTGGCCCTTATCATTTGATTTTCTATCCCTTATTGACTCACCCACAGCCTCCCATATTGAATTATCCATAGATTGACATTGTGAATACAGATGCAAAATATGTAAAAACATTAATAATGTTCAACAAATAAAAGTGAAACAAGGCAGGGGAAATGTTGTAGTCGCTTCATTACCTGTTTGAAATATATTTCACAAGTTCTATTTTGTCCCAGTTAAGTATCATGACTAAAAATTCTCCATTCCCCTTCAAGGACAGTTCACTAAGTCCAACCCTTTCCCTTATCTGGATCTAACCCTCCTAAATTACTACACTTATTGTCAAGTGCCAAATATCCAGAGGCATCCACTTCTTCCATGGGCCCACAGAATTATTTACAATACCCATGAAACCCATGAAATTTAACTAACCACTCAGCCTGCCACATAGAAGCTGCTTTTCTACAGTTCCAGCTTGCTGCTACCATTTCTCCAGGGTCAATACCCTGGGCAGCCCTCTGTAGCCACTTTTTCACTTTTGGAGTTTTAAGTAAAAAAGAATTCTGTCTTTCATCTATCCAGTTATCATTGTGTTGTGCTATCCTCAGAGCCTGCCAAATATTAAAACACTGTTGGAAAGGGGACAACAATAATTCTAAACAAAATCTATAGAAAAAAATATTTAACTTGATTTTAAAGATTAAAATGGGCTATTCAGCAGTCTAATATATATTTTTTTATTTTTTTTTTAATTTTTTTTTTGCTGAACTTCTTTTTAGCCCCTTTCTTCTCCCCACAATTTGGGGTCCCTTCTGATTTGGTTAAACCTAATTTTCCTGGGGTCCTTGCCACCCTTTTAGTATTTTATTCACTCCTTCATATATTCTTATCTGAATAAAATGACAAGGAAGAAAAACTCACCCCCCAAAAAAAGAACAAGAGGCAGTACCAAAGGCTAGGGACCTAATCAATATGGACATTGGTAATATGTCAGATCTAGAGCTCAGAATGACGATCCTCAAGGTGCTAGCCAGGCTCAAAGAAGACATGGAAGATATTAGAGAAACCCTGTCTGGAGAAATAAAAGCCATTTCAGGAGAAATAAAAGAATTAAAATCTAACCAAGTTGAAATAAAAAAAGCTATTAATGAGGTGCAATCAAATATGGAGGCTCTCACTACTAGGATAAATGAGGAAGAAGAGAGAATTAGTGATATAGAAGACCAAATGACAGGGAATAAAGAAGCTGAGCAAAAGAGAGACAAACAACTACTGGACCATGAGGGGAGAATTTTAGAGATAAGTGGTACCATAAGACGAAACAACATTAGAATAATTGGGATTCCAGGAGAAGAAGAAAGAGAGAGGGGAGCAGAAGGTATATTGGAGAGAATTAACCTAATATGGGAAGGGGAACAAGCATCAAAATGCAGGAAGTGCAGAGAATCCCCCTCAAACTCAATAAGAATAGATCCACAACCCGTCACCTAATAGTAAAATTAACAAGTCTTAGTGACAAAGAGAAAATCCTGAAAGCAGCCCGGTACAAGAAGTCTGTAACATACAATGGTAGAAATATCAGAGGGGTAGCAGACTTATCCACAGAGACCCAGCAGGCCAGAAGGATCTGGCAAGATATATTAGGAGCACTAAACGAGAAAAACATGCAGCCAAGAATACTATATCCAGCTAGGCTATCATTGAAAATAGAAGGAGAGAGAAAAAGCTTCCAGGACAAACAAAATCTGAAAGAATTTATAAACACCAAACCAGCTCTACAGGAAATATTGAAAGGGGTCCTCTAAGCAAAGAGAGAGCCTAAAAGTAGTAGACCAGAAAGGACTAGAAAGGAACAGAGACAATATACAGTAATAGTCACCTTATAGGCAATACAATGGAACTAAATTCATCTCTCAATAGTTACCCTGAATGTAAATGGGCTAAATGCCCCAATAAAAAGACACAGGGTCTCAGAATGGATAAAAAAAAACAAAACCCATCAACATTCTGTCTACAAGAAACTCATTTAGATGCAAAGACACCTCCAGATTTAAAGTGAGAGGCTGGAAGACAATTTACCATGCTAAGGGACATCAGAAGAAATCTGGGGTGGCAATCCTTATATCAGATCAATTAGATTTTAAGCCAAAGACTATAATAAGAGATGAGGAAGGACACTATATCATACTCAAAGGGTCTGCCCAACAAGAAGATCTAACAATTTTAAATATCTATGCCCCTAACATGGGAGCAGCCAACTATATAAACCGATTAATAACAAAATCAAAGAAACACATCAAAAAATAATACAACATTTCTTTGAAAAAGATGGATGGTACTTTGATAGGAATTGCATTAAATGTGTAGATTGCTTTAGGTAGCATAGACATTTTCGCAATATTTATTCTTCCAATCCAGGAGCATGGAACATTTTTCCATTTCTTTGTGTCTTCCTCAATTTCTTTCATGAGTACTTTATAGTTTTCTGAGTATAGATTCTGTGTCTCTTTGGTTAGGTTTATTCCTAGGTATCTTATGGTTTTGGATGCAATTGTAAATGGGATTGACTCCTTAATTTCTCTTTCTTCTGTCTTGCTGTTGGTGTAGAGAAATGCAACTGATTTCTGTGCATTGATTTTATATCCTGACACTTTACTGAATTCCTGTATAAGTTCTAGCAGTTTTGGAGTGGAGTCTTTTGGGTTTTCCACATATAGTATCATATGATCAGCGAAGAGTGATAATTTGACTTCTTCTTTGCCGATTTGAATAAGTCAAGCAGAGAAAGACAACTATCATATGATCTCCCTGATATGAGGAAGTGGTGATGCAACATGGAGGCTTAAGTGGGTAGAAGAATAAATGAAACAAGATGGGATTGGGAGGGAGACAAACCATAAGTGACTCTTAATCTCACAAAACAAACTGAGGGTTGCTGGGGGGAGGGGGGTTGGGAGAAGGGGGTGGGATTATGGACATTGGGGAGGGTATGTGATTTGGTGAGTGCTGTGAAGTGTGTAAACCTGGTGATTCACAGACCTGTACCCCTGGGGATAAAAATATATGTTTATCAAAAATAAAAAATTTAAAAAATAATAATAATAATAATAATACAACAATAGTAGGGGACGTTAACACACCACTCACTGAAATGGACAGATGATCGAAGCAAAAGATCAACAAGGAAATAAAGGTTCTAAATGACACACTGGACAAGATGGATATCACAGATACATTCAGAGCATTCCATCTCAAAGCAACAGAATACACATTCTTCTCTAGGAAACATGGAATATTCTCCAGAATTGATCACATCCTGAGTCATAAATCAGGTCTCAACCAGTATCAAGAGATTGGGATCATTCCCTACATATTTCCAGACCACAATGCTCTGAAGCTAGAATTCAATCACAAGAGGAAATTTGGAAAGAACCCAAATACATGGAGAATAAAGAACATCCTTCTAAAGATTGAATGGGTCAATCAGGAAAATAAGATGAATTGAAAAACTTCATGGAAACAAATGATAATGAAAACACAACTGCTCAAAATATGTGGGACACAGCAAAGGCAGTCCTGAGAGGAAAACATATAGTGATACAAGCCTTTCTCAAGAAACAAGAAAGGTCTCAAATACACAACCTAGCCCTACATCTAAAGTAGCTGGAGAAAGAACAACAAAGAAAACCTAAAGCCAGCAGGAGAAGAGAAATAATAAAGATCAGAGAAGAAATCAATGAAATAGAAATCAAAAAACAATAGAGCAAATAAATGAAACTAGGAGCTGGCTCTTCAAAAGAATTAATAAGATTGATAAACCCCTGGCCAGACTTATCAAAAAGAAAAGAGAAAGGACCCAAATAAATAAAATCATGAATGAAAGAGGAGAGATCATAACCAAGACCAAAGAAATACAATTATAAGAACGTATTATAAGCAACTATATGCCAGCAAATTTGACAATCACGAAGAAATGGATGTATTTCTAGAGACATATAAACTACCAAAACTGAGCCAGGAAGAAATGGAAAAGCTAAGCAGACTTATAACAAGTAAGGAGATTGAAGTAGTCATCAAAAATCCTAACAAAAAAGATCCCAGGTCCAGACAGCTTGCCAGGGGAATCCTACCAAACATTTAAAGAAGAATAAATTCCTATTCTCCTGAAACTGTTCCAAAAAATAGAAATGAAAGGGAAACTTCCAAACTCATTTTATGAGGCCAGGATCACCTTGATCCGCAAACCAGACAAGGATCCCATCAAAAAGGAGAATTACAGACCAATATCCTTGATGAACACAGATGTGAAAATTCTCACCAAAATACTAGCCAATAGGATCCAACAGTACATTAAAAGGATTATTCACAACGACCAAGTGGGATTTATTCCAGGGCTACAAGGTTGGTTCAACATCCTCGAATCAACCAATCTGGTACAATACATCAATAAAAGAAAGAACAAGAACCATATGATATTCTCAATAGATGCTGAAAAAGTATTTGACAAAGTACTTCCTGATCAAAACTCCTTCCTTCCTGATCAAAATTCTTTAAAGTGTAGGGATAGAGAGAACAAGCCTCAATATCATCAAAGCCATCTATGAAAAACCCATAGCATATATCATTCTCAATGGAACAAAACAGAGCTTTTCTGCTAAGGTCATGAACACAGCAGGGATGTCCATTATCACCAATACTATTCAACATGGTGCTAGAAGTCCTAGCCTCAGCCATCAGACAACAAAAGAAATTAAAGGCATCCTAATTGGCAAAGAAGAAGTCAAATTCTCTCTCTTTGCAGATGATACAATACTTTATGTGGAAAACCCAAAAGACTCCCCTACAAATCTGCTAGAACTTTTACAGGAATTCGGTAAAGTGTCAGGATATAAAACCAATGCACAGAAATCAGTTGCATTTCTCTACACCAAAAACAAGACAGAAGAAAGAGAAATTAGGAAGCCAATCCCATTTACAATTGCACCCAAAACCATAAGATACCTAAGAATAAACCTAACTAAAGAGGCAAAGAATCTGTACTCAGAAAACTATGAAGTACTCATGAAAGAAATTGAGGAAGACACAAGAAATGGAAAGATGTTCCATGCTCCTGGATTGGAAGAAAAAATATTGTGAAAATGTCTGTGCTACCTAAAGCAATCTAAACGTTTAATGCACTCCCTATCAAAATGCCATCCATTTTTTTTTTCAAAGAAATGAAGCAAATAATTCTAAAATTTATATGGACCCAGAATAGACCCCAAATAACCAGAGGAATGTTGAAAAAGAAAGCCAAAGTTGATGGCATCACAATTCCAGACTTCAAGCTCTATTACAAAGTTGTCATCACCAAGACAGTATGGTACTGGCACAAAACCAGACACACAGATCAATGGAAGACAATAGAAAGACCAGAAATAACACCCAAAGAACAAATAATCCAATCAAGAAATGGGCAGAGGACATGAACAGACATTTCTGCAAAGAAGACATCCAGATGGCCAACAGACACATGAAAAAGTGCTCCATATCCCTCGGCATCAGGGAAATACAAATCAAAACCACAATGAGATATCACCTCACACCAGTCAGAATGGCTAAAATCAACAAGTCAGGAAATGACAGATGCTGGCGAGGATGCGGAGAAAGGGGAACCCTCCTACACTGTTGGTGGGAATGCAAGCTGGTGCAGCCACTCTGGAAAACAGCATGGAGGTTCCTCAAAATGTTGAAAATAGAACTGCCCTATGACCCAGCAATTGCACTATTGGGTATTTACCCTAAAGATACCAACGTAGTGATCCAGAGGGGCACGTGCACCCGAATGTTTATAGCAGCAATGTCCATAATAGCCAAACTATGGAAAGAACCTAAATGTCCATCAACAGATGAATGGATCAAGAAGATGTGGTATATATACACAATGGAATACTATGCAGCCATCAAAAGAAATGAAATCTTGCCATTTGCGACAACATGGATGGAACTAGAGCGTATCATGCTTAGCGAAATAAGTCAAGGGAAGAAAGACAACTATCATATGATCTCCCTGATATGAGGAAGTGGTGATGCAACATGGGGGCTTAAGTGGGTAGAAGAAGAATCAATGAAACAAGATGGAATTGGGAAGGAGACAAACCATAAGTGACTCTTAATCTCACAAAACAAACTTAGGGTTGCTGGGGGGAGGGGGATGGGAGAAGGGGGTGGGATTATGGACTTTGGGGAGGGTATGTGCTTTGGTGAGTGCTGTGAAATGTGTAAACCTGGTGATTCACAGACCTGTACCCCTGGGGATAAAAATATATGTTTATAAAAAATAAAAAATTTAAAAATAAATAAATAAATAAATAAATAAAATAAAATAAAAAAGGAAAAAAAAAAGAAAGAAAGACCAGAAATAGAACCTCAACTCTATGGTCAACTAATCTTCAACAAATCAGGAAAGAATGTCCAATAGAAAAAAGACAGTCTCTTCAACAAATGGTGCTGGGAAAATTGGACAGCCACATGCAGATAAGTGAAACTGGACCATTTCTTCACACCACACACTAAAATAAACTCCAAATGGATGAAAGACCTTGATGTGAGAAATGATTCCAAAATTCTTGAGGAGAACACAGGAAGCAACCTCTTAGACATCAGCTGCAGCAACTTCTTCCTAGAAACGTCACCAAAGGCAAGGGAAGCAAGGGCAAAAATGAACTATTGGGACATTATCAAGATCAAAAGTTTTTGCACAGCAAAGGAAACAGTTAACAAAACCAAAAGACAACTGACAGAATGAGAGAAGATATTTGTCAATGACATATCAGATAAAAAGCTAATATCCAAAAATTTATAAAGAAACTATGAAACTCAACAACCAAAGAACAAATAATCCAATCAAGAAATGGGCAGAGGACAGGAACAGATATTTCTGCAAAGAAGACATCCAGATGGCCACAGACACATGAAAAAGTGTTCCACATCATTCGGAATCAGGGAACACAAATAAAAACCACAGTGAGATACCACTTCACACCAGTCAGAATGGCTAAAATTAAGAAGTCAGAAAACGACAGATGCTGATGAGGATGTGGAGAAAGACAAACCCTCCTACACTGTTGGTGGGAATGCAAGCTGGTGAAACAACTCTAGAAAACAGCATGGAGGTTCCTCAGAAAGTTGAAAGTAGAGCTACCCTATGACCCAGAAATTGCACTACTGGGTATTTACCCTAAAGATGCAAACGTAGTGATCCGAAGGGGCATGTGCACCCGAACGTTTATAGCAGCAATGCCCACAATAGCGAAACTATGGAAAGAACCTAGCTGTCCATCAACAGATGAATGAATAAAGAAGAAGTGGTATATATATACAATGGAATACCATGCAGCCATCAAAAAGAAAAACCTTGCCATTTGCAATGACGTGGATGGAAGTAGAGGGTATTATGCTTAGCAAGATGAGTTAATCAGAGAAAGACAACTATTATATGATCTCCCTGATATGAGGAAGTGGAGATGCAATGTGGGAGGTTTGGGGGATAGGAAAAGAATAAATGAAACAAGATGGGATCGGGAGGGAGACAAACCTAAGACCCTTAATCTCACAAAACAAACGGAGGGTTGCCAGGGGGAGGGGGTTAGGGAGAGGGTGGTGGGGTTATGGACATTGGGGAGGGTATGTGTTATGGTGAGTGCTGTGAAGTGTATAAACCTGGCGATTCACAGACCTGTACCCCTGGGGCTAATAATACATTATATGTTAATTAAAAATTTAAAATTTTATTTTAAAAATGATTAAAATGAGGGCACCTGGGTGGCTCAGTCATTTAAGCATCCGAATCTTGGTTTCATCTCAGGTAGTGATCTCATGGGTTGTGAGATTGAGCCCTGCAGTTGGGCTTCTTGCTCAGAAGGAAGTCTGCTTGAAGATTCCATCCTCTTTCTCCTGTTTCTCTCTCTCTCTCTCAAATAAATAAATCTTATTTTTTAAAAATGAAATGAAACAGATATTTTTAAAATTGATTACTTATTGTAGATAAGTTCTCAATGATCTTGTCCCTAGCACTACTCCAGTACTTCAAAAGGTGAAGTAAATTTATTCTAATTCAAGTGGTTGTCCAATGAAAAGGTTGCAGAAGCTGAAAAGGCTGCCACCACATGGATTTTTTCTCTCTTGCTCTGTGGGGGTGAAGGAGTCCTAGCAGTCAAGGGGTATTTGGAGACATTTGCTTCCTGGGTTTTGGCTTCTCAACAACTATGATCCATCAGACCCTTCCTCCAGGTGGTAACATTCTTTAGTCCTTCTTCCTACAGGAAGCCTGGGCTTCAGGTATAGGTGCACAGTGACTTCCTCATTCCCATCATCTTACAAGACTCCAACTGGGCTCTAGGCTTGACCGTCCTCACCACCTTCTGAATTCTTCTTCAAAGGAAAGCCAGTTTTTGAGTGGAGTGATAAGGGGCTCCTTTCTGGGCAAGAAATTTTCCCAATTTTGACCTTCAGTTAGGAAAGGATGGGGAAGATAAGGCAGCCTTCCCCTCCAAATTTGCTGGGGACATAGACTTAGGATTTATGCTCTTGCCTTCCCTCATCTGAGGCCTATGGTCTGAGTTGACTCATCAGATTCCTCCTCTGTGTCTCTGTAAGCAAAGTCTTCTAGCTCTGTGCTTCCAGAGAGCTTCCTTGATAGAGGACTTCCAGTGTTCTGCTGTTGGTCTTTGGCTCCCCTTTGGCATACAGCTAAGCACTTAATTCCAAAGTATCACCATTGACACCTGCAAATCCATTCTTGTGATCATTTGACTTAGAAAGCAAAGCAGCCACACTTGCTTCTCAGAGTTTCTCTAAGTCAGTTCTCCTTTTGCAATATTATTAGAGAACTACACACCCCATACTGGCATATTCAACAATAAAACTGGACAGATTTAAAAGTGGTGAAGCAAAGATCCTTGGATTGGTGTAAACCTAGGCAACCAACACCAATAGCACATTATATGGGAGTGGGGTTAGGTGGAAAGAGGGTGAGAGAGAGAATAGTCCAAAGAATCAGAGAGGAGCAGCATAGGTGACCAAGAACAGAGATTGGACCATAGAGCCTAACAATGGGGCCTAAACAAAACAAAAATATAGTTCTGTATCTGTATTCCATGCAAGAGAGAAGATCCTTTGTTGTTATTAACATGCTACCACTGGGACTTTGGTAAATTATTCCAATATTCCAGAAAGCCAGTTGCTTTTAAATAATAAAGTATATGGTAAAAACAGATAATTAATTCTATGTAGTCTATCAAACAATTTTCTTTCTTAGAACTAATATTGAACAAGATACTATTACTTTATATAAAACACTCAGTAAGATCACAGATGGTGGTGTGTTGAGGAGTATGACCAAGTATGACCAAGGAGAAAAACCAATGGCAGGGCACCTGGGTGGCTCAATGGGTTAGGCCTCTGCCTTCACTCAGGTCATGATCTCAGGATCCTGGGATCGAGTCCCGCATCGTCTCTCTACTCAGCAGGGAGCCTGCTTCCTTCTCTCTCTCTCTCTCTCTCTCTCTGCCTGCCTCTCTGCCTACTTTTGATCTCTCTGTCAAAAGAATAGATAAAATATTTTTTTAAAAAAAGAAAATTCTCCATTTTGGTAAGGTCTTTGCCTGGTTTGGGGATAAGGGTAATGCTGGCTTCATAGAAAGAGTCTGGAAGTTTTCCTTCTGCTTCAATTTTTTGAAACAGCTTCAGGAGAATAGGTGTTATTGCTTCTTTGAAAGTTTGGTAGAATTCCTCAGGGAATCCATCAGGTCCTGGGCTCTTGTTTTTTTGTTTTTGTTTTTTTTTTGGGGGGGGGGTTTGATCACCGCTTCAATCTCGTTACTAGATATTGGTCTATTCAGGTTGTCAATTTCTTCCTGGTTCAATTTTGGGAGTTTATAGTTTTCCAGGAATGCATCCATTTCATCTAGGTTGCTTAGCTTATTGGCATATAACTGTTGATAATAACTTCTGATGATTGTTTCTACTTCCTTGGTGTTCGTTGTGATCTCTCCCTTTTCATTCATAATTTTATGTATTTGAGCTTTCTCCCTTTTCTTTTGGATTAGTGTCGCCAATGGTTTATCGATCTTACTGATTCTTTCAAAAAACCAACTTCTAGTTTCATTGATAAGTTCTACTGTATCTCCGGTTTCTACCTCATCGATCTCAGCTCTAATATTGATTATTTCCCTTCTTATGTGTGGAGCTGGTTTTATTTGTTGTTGATTCTCCAGTTCCTTAAGGTGTAGAGAAAGCTGGTGTGTTCTGGATTTTTCAATTTTTTTGAGGGATGCGTGGATGGCTATGTATTTCCCCCTTAGGACCACCTTTGCTGTATCCCATAGGTTTGGGGGTTTTTTATTCACTTTATTTTTATTTTTTTAATATATATTCGATTTATTTTTTTATTTTCAACATAACAGTATTTATTACTTTTGCACCACACCCAGTACTCCATGCAATCCGTGCCCTCTATAATACCCACCACCTGGTACCCTGACCACCCACCCCCCGCCCCTTCAAAACCCTCAGATTGTTTTTCAGAGTCCATAGTCTCTCATGGTTCACCTCACCTTCCAATTTCCCCCAACTCCCTTCTTCTAACTCCCCATGTCCTCCATGCTATTTGTTATGCTCCACAAATAACTGAAACCATATGATAATTGATTCTCTCTGCTTGACTGATTTCACTCAGCATAATCTCTTCCAGTCCCGTTCATGTTGCTACAAAAGTTGGGTATTCGTCCTTTCTGATGGAGGCATAATACTCTATAGTGTATATGGACCACATCTTCCTTATCCATTCGTCCATTGAAGGGCATCTTGGTTCTTTCCACAGTTCGGCGACCGTGGCCATTGCTGCTATAAACATTGGGGTACAGATGGCCCTTCTTTTCACGACAGCTGTATCTATGGGGTAAATACCCAGGAATGCAATGGCAGGGTCATAGGGAAGTTCTATTTTTAATTTCTTGAGGAATCTCCACACCGTTCTTCAAAGAGGCTGCACCAACTTGCATTGCCACCAACAGTGTAAGAGGGTTCCCCTTTCTCCACATCCTCTCCAACACATGTTGTTGCCTGTCTTACTAATTTTGGCCATTCTAACTGGTGTAAGTTGATACCTTATTGTGGTTTTAATTTGAATCTCCCTGATGGCTAGTGATGATGAACAATTTTTCATGTGTCTGATAGCCATTTGTATGTCTTCATTGGAGAAGTGTCTGCCCATATCTTCTGCCCATTTTTTTATATGATTGTCTGTTTTGTGTGTGTTGAGTTTGAGGAGTTCTTTATAGATCCTGGATATCAACCTTTTGTCTTTACTGTCATTTGCAAATATCTTCTCCCATTCCGTGGGTTGCCTCTTTGTTTTCTTGACTGTTTCCTTGGCTGTGCAGAAGCTTTTGATCTTGATGAAGTCCCAAAAATTCATGTTCACTTTTGTTTCCTTTGCCTTTTGAGACATAGCTTGAAAGAAGTTGCTGTGGCTGATATCGAAGAGATTACTGCCTATGTTCTCCTCTAGGATTCTGATGGATTCCTGTCCCACATTGAGGTCTTTTATCCATTTTGAGTTTATCTTTGTGTACAGTGTAAGAGAATGGTCGAGTTTCATTCTTCTACATATAGCTGCCCAGTTTTCCCAGCACCATTTATTGAAGAGACTGTCTTTTTTCCACTGTATATTTTTTCCTGCTTTGTCGAAGATTATTTGACCATAGAGTTAATGGTCCATATCTGGGCTCTCTACTCTGTTCCACTGATCTATGTGTCTGTTTTTATGCCAGTACTATGCTGTCTTGGTGATCACAGCTTTGTAGTAAAGCTTAAAATCAGGTAACGTGATGCCCCCATTTTATTTTTGTTTTTCAACATTTCCTTAGCAATTCGGGGTCTCTTCTGATTCCATACAAATTTTTGGATTATTTGCTCCAGCTCTTTGAAGAATACCGGTGGAATTTTGATCAGAATAGCATTAAAAGTATAGATTGCTCTAGGCAGTAGAGACATTTTAACAATGCTTATTCTTCCGATCCAAGAGCATGGAATGGTCTTCCATCTTTTTGTGTCTTCTTCAATTTCTTTCATGAGTGTTCTGTAGTTCCTGGAGTACAGATCCTTTACCTCTTTGGTTAGGTTTATTCCCAGGCATCTTATGGTTCTTGGTGCTTTAGTGAATGGAATCGATTCTCTAATTTCCCTTTCTGTATTTTCATTATTAGTGTACTGATGTAGGGTTTTTGTTTGTTGAGATCAAGGGTTTTATGATTCTTTTGAAAGAAAGGTTTTTCAAATTGTGGCATGCAATGTCACATGGATTTCCAGATGAAATCATTGATATGGAAATAAGGATTTGAATTTTTTTAAGAATGAGGGACAGGTAATTCAAACGTATCAATTTTTAATATACTGGCACACATATTTTACTGTACTGTAGTAAAACATTACTCTAGCATCACTCTAGCACTTAAGAAATTTGCATCAGTTTATGAGGAGAAAGATAAAGAACCCGAATCACAAGCTCCATGGCAAAAAAAACCACAGATCTCCTGCAAAACTTCTGAACTTTCTTAAAACGCTTTTAAAGACAGGATGCCTCGGTGGCCCAGTCTGCTAAGCACTGACCTTTAGCTTAGGTCATAATCCCAGGGTCCTGGGAAAGAGTCCCACATCAGGCTCCTAGCTCAGCCTCTGGCTCTTTGCACGCCACTGGGCTCCTTGTTCAGTAGAGACACTGCTTCTCTCTATGCCTGCCACTCCCCTTGCTTGGGCTCACTCTCTTTCTGACAACTCAGTAACTACAACCTTAAAAATAAAAAAAGCTCTTAAAGTCTGGGACATTACCCATTCAGACAGATATGAGGTAATATTTCATTGTAGTTTTCATTTGTTTTTCCCTAATGACCAATGATATGGAGCATATTTTCATGTGTCTGTTGGCCATCTGGATGTCTGCTTTGGAAAAATATATATCCATATCATCTGCTTATTTCTTTTATTAACATATAATGTATTATTATCCCCAGGGGTACAGGTCTGTGAATCACCAAGTTTACACATTTCACAGCATTCACCATAGCACATACCTTCCCCAATGTCCGTAACCCAACCACCCTCTCCCTACCCGCCCCTCCCCGGCAACTCTTGGTTTGTTTTGTGAGATTAAGAGTCTCTTATGGTTTGTCTCCCTCCTGATCCCATCTTGTTTCACTTATTCCTTTCATACCCCCCAAACCTCTCATGTTGCTCTCCACTTCCTCATATCGGGGAAATCATATGATAATTGTCTTTCTCTGATTGACTTACTTCGCTCAACATAATACCCTCTAGTTCCATCCATGTCATCACAAATGGCAATACTTAATTTCTTTTGATGGCTGCATATTATTCCACTGTATATATATACCACTTCTTCTTTATTCATTCATCTGTTGATGGACAGCTAGGTTCTTTCCATAGTTTCGCTATTGTGGACATTGCTGCTATAAATGTTCTGGTGCACGTGCCCCTTCGGATCACTACATTTCTACCCTTAGGGTAAATACCCAGTAGTAAAATTGCTGGGTCATAGGGTAGCTCTACTTTCAACTTTCTGAGGAACCTCCATGCTGTTTTCCAGAGTGGCTACACTAGTTTCCATTCCCACCAATAGTGTAGGAGGGTTCACCTTTCTCTGCATCCTCATCAGCATCTGTCATTTCCTGACTTCTTAATTTTAGCCATTCTGACTGGTATGAAGTGGTATCTCACTGTGGTTTTGATTTGTATTTCACTGATGCCGAATGATGTGGAGCACTTTTTCATGTGTCTGTTGGCCATCTAGATGTCTTCTTTGCAGAAATGTCGGTGCCTGTCCTTTGCCCATTTCTTGATTGGATTATTTGTTCTTTGGTTGTTGAGTTTTGTATGTTCTTTATAGATTTTGGATATTAGCCCTTTATCTGATATGTCGTTTGCAAATATCTTCTCCATTTCCATCAATTGTCTTTTGGTTTTGCTAACTGTTCCCTTTGCTGTGAAAAAGCTTTTGATCTTGATGAAGTCCCAATATTTCATTTCTGCCCTTGCTTCCCTTGCCTCTGGCGATGTTCCTAAAGAGAAGTTGCTGCAGCTGAGGTCGAAGAGGTTGCTTCCTGTGTTCAACTCAAGGATTTTGGATTCATTTCTCACACTGAGGTTTTTCATCCATTTGGAGTCTATTTTATCTTTTTAATATTTTATTTATTTATTTGACAGACAGAGATCACAAGTAGGCAGAGAGGAAGGCAGAGAGAGAGAGAGAGAGAGAGGAGGAGGAGGAAGCAGGCTACCCGCCAAGCAGAGAGCCTGATGTGAGGCTCCATCCCAGGAACCCGGGATCATGACCTGAGCCAAAGGCACAGGCTTTAATTCACTGAGCCACCTAGGCACCCATTTGGAGTCTATTTTAGTGCGTGGTGTAAGGAAATGGTCCAGTTTCACTTTTCTGCATGTGGCTGTCCAATTTTCCCAACACCATTTATTGAAGAGGCTGTCTTTTTTCCATTGGACATTCTTTCCTGATTTGTTGAAGATTCGTTGACCATAGAGTTGAGGTTCTATTTCTGGTCTTTCTATTGTCTTCCATTGATCTCTGTGTCTGGTTTTGTGCCAGTACCATACTGTCTTGATGATGACAACTTTGTAATAGAGTTTGAAGTCTGGAATTGTGATGCCACCAACTTTGGCTTTCTTTTTCAACATTCCTCTGGTTATCCGGGGTCTTTTCTGGTTCCATATAAATTTTAGGATTATTTTTTCCATTTCTTTGAAAAAAATGGATGGTATTTTGATAGGAATTGCATTAAACATGTAGATTGCTTTAGGTAGCACAGACATTTTCACAATATTTTTTCTTCCAATCCAGGAGCATGGAACATCTTTCCATTTCTTGTGTCTTCCTCAATTTCTTTCATGAGTACTTCATAGTTTTCTGAGTACAGATTCTTTGCCTCTTTGGTTAGGTTTACTCCTAGGTATCTTATGGTTTTGGGTGCAATTGTAAATGGGATTGGCTTCCTAATTTCTCTTTCTTCTGTCTTGTTGTTGGTGTATAGAAATTCAACTGGATTCTGTGCATTGATTTTACATCCTGACACTTTACTGAATTCCTGTACAAGCTCTAGCAGATTTGTAGGGGAGTCTTTTGGGTTTTCCACATAAATATCATATCATCTGCAAAGAGTGAGAGTTTGACTTCTTCTTTGCCAATTAGGAAGCCTTTAATTTCTTTGTGTTATCTGATTGTTGAGGCTAGGACCTCTAGTACTATGTTGAATAGCAGTGGTAGTGGTAGTAAGGATGAGAGTGGACAATGCTGCTGAGTTCCTGACCTTAGCAGAAAAACCCTCAATAGGATGCATTTTAATCTGAGATGATACAGGTTTCAATAATTCATTTCCTTCTTTGCTTTTGGGAGTTGTGTCACACATGAATGATCTGGCTCACCTCTGTATAATAAATTCATTAACATCTGTTTTCTTTATGATTTTGTTTGCACGAGAGCACATTGACATCTCTGATCCATGTAGGTTTCAGAAATACCCAGGTATTGGTCCGGGATTTAGGCTCAGTCCATGGTCACATGGCATGCAGGAGTAGTGTCTATGCTCCTCAAATTCTGTACTTCCCAAATCACAGCTTTGCTGAAGAAGGAAACATGTCCCTATAACTGCTGTGTTTTACTACAATTATTGCCACCTTAAAATGGGAAACAATATAAAAGGATGGCAATATACGCCCTTTTATATTGGATATATTAATTTATATTGGATAAATAAATTGGAGTTAAAATGTGGGATTCCTTTTTTCTCATTTATTTATTTTCAGCGTAACAGTATCATTATTTTTTCACCACACCCAGTGCTCCATGCAATCACTGCCCTCTATAAAACCCACCACCTGATACCCCGACCTCCCACTCCCCGGCCACTTCAAACACCTCAGATTGTTATTCAGAGCCTATAGTCTCTCATGGATCACCTCCCCTTCCAATTTACCCCAACCCCCTTCTCTCTAACTCCCCATGTCCTCAATGCTTTTTGTTATGCTCCACAAATAAGAGAAACCATATGATAATTGACTCTCTCTGCTTGACTAATTTCACTCAGCATAATCTCTTCCAGTCCCGTCCATGTTGCTACAAAATTTGGGTATTCATCCTTTTTTTTTTTTTTAAATATTTTATTTATTTATTTGACAGAGAGAGATCACAGTAGGAGAGAGGAAGGGAAGCAGGCCCCCTGCTGAGCAGAGAGCCCGATGTGGGACTCGATCCCAGGACCCTGAGATCATGACCTGAGCCGAAGGCAGCGGCTTAACCCACTGAGCCACCCAGGCGCCCGATCCTTTCTTTTTTTTTTAATTTTTTATTTTTTATAAACATATATTTTTATCCCCAGGGGTACAGGTCTGTGAATCACCAGGTTTACACACTTCACAGCACTCACCAAAGCACATACCCTCCCCAATGTCCATAATCCCAACCCCTTCTCCCAAACCCCCTCCCCACAGCAACCCTCAGTTTGTTTTGTGAGATTAAGAGTCACTTATGGTTTGTCTCCCTCCCAATTCCATCTTGTGAACCTAGAAGTCCATCAACAGACGAATGTATCAAGAAGATGTGGTATATATACACAATGGAATACTATGCAGCCAACAAAAGAAATGAAATCTTGCCATTTGCGACAACATGGATGGAACTAGAGCGTATCATGCTTAGCGAAATAAGTCAAGCAGAGAAAGACAACTATCATATGATCTCCCTGTTATGAGGAAGTGGTGATGCAACTTGGGGCTTAAGTGGGTATTCGTCCTTTCTGATGGAGGCATAATACTCTATAGTGTATATGGACCACATCTTCCTTATCCATTATTCTGTTGAAGGGCATCTTGGTTCTTTCCACAGTTTGGCGACCATGGCCATTGTTGCTATAAACATTGGGGTACAGATGGCCCTTCTTTTCACTACATCTGTATCTTTGGGGTAAATACCCAGGAGTGCAATGGCAGGGTCATAGGGAAGTTCTATTTTTAATTTCTTGAGGAATCTCCACACGGTTCTTCAAAGAGGCTGTATCAACTTGCATTCCCACCAACAGTGTAAGACGGTTCCCCTTTCTCCACATCCCCTCCAACACATGTTGTTTCCTGTCTTGCTAATTTTGGCCATTCTAACTGGTGTAAGATGATATCTGAATGTAGTTTTAATTTGAATCTCCCTGATGGCTAGAAATGATTAACATTTTTTCATGTGTCTGATAGCCATTTCTATGTCTTTATTGAGGAAGTGTCTGTCCATATCTTCTGCACATTTTTTGATATGATTGTCTGTTTTGTGTGTGTTGAGTTTGAGGAGTTCATTATAGATCCTGGATATCAACCTTTTGTCTGTACTGTCATTTGCAAATATCTTCTCCCATTCCGTGGGTTGCCTCTTTGTTTTGTTGACTGTTTCCTTTGCTGTGCAGAAGCTTTTGATTTTGATGAAGTCCCAAAAGTTTATTTTCAGTTTTGTTTCAAATACCTTTAGATACATATCTTGAAGGAAGTTGCTGTGGCTGATATCGAAAAGATTACTACCTATGCTCTCCTCTAGGATTCTGATGGATTCCTCACGTTGAGTTCTTTTATCCATTTTGAGTTTATCTTTGTGTATGATATAAGAGAATAGTCGAGTTTCATTCTTGTACATATAGCTGTCCAATTTTCCCAGCACCATTTATTGAAGAGAATGTCTTTTTTCCACTGTATATTTTTCCCGTTTTGTCGAAGATTATTTGACCATAGAGTTGAGGGTCCATATCTGGGCTCTCTACTCTGTTCCACTGGTCTATGTGTCTGTTTTCATGCCAGTACCATGCTGTCTTGGTGATCACAGCTTTGTAGTAAAGCTTGAAATCAGGTATCATGATGCCCCAGTTTTATTTTTGTTTTTCAACATTTCCTTAGCAATTCGTGTCTCTTCTGAATCCATACAAATTTTTGAATTATTTCCTCCAGCTCTTTGAAGAATACTGGTGGGATTTTGATTGGAATGGCATTAAAAGTATAGATTGCTCTAGGCAGTATAGACATTTTAACAATGTTTATTCTTCCGATCCAAGAGCATGGAATGGTCTTCCATCTTTTTGTGTCTTCTTCAATTTCTTTCATGAATGTTTTGTACTTCCTCAAATACAGATCCTTTACCACTTTGTTTAGGTTTATTCCCAAGCATCTTATGGTTCTTGGTGCTATACTAAATAGAATTGATTCTCTAGTTTCCCTTTCTGTATCAAAATCAAAAGCTCTGCACAGCAAAGGAAACCGTCAAGAAAACAAAGAGGCAACCCACAGAATGGGAGAAGATTTTTGTAAATGACAGTAAAGAAAAAGGTTGATATCCAGGATCTATAATGAATTTCTCAAACTCAACACACAAAAAACAGATAATCATATCAACAAATGGACAGAAGATATGAACAGACACTTCTCCAATGAAGACATACAAATGGCTATCAGACACATGAAAAAATGTTAATCATTTCTAGCCATCAGGGAGATTCAAATTAAAACTACATTCAGATATCATCTTACACCAGTTAGAATGGCCAAAATTAGCAAGACAGGAAACAACATGTGTTGGAGGGGATGTGGAGAAAGGGGAACCCTCTTCCACTGTTGGTGGCAATGCAAGTTGGTGCAGCCTCTTTGAAGAACCGTGTGGAGATTCCTCAAGAAATTAAAAATAGAACTACCCTATGACCCTGCCATTGCACACCTGGGTATTTACCCCAAAGATACAGATGTAGTGAAAAGAAGGGCCATCTGTACCCCCAATGTTTATAGCAGCAATGGCCATGGTCGCCAAACTGTGGAAAGAACCAAGATGCCCTCAATGGACAAATGGATAAGGAAGATGTGGTCCATATACACTATGGAGTATTATGCCTCCATCAGAAAGGATGAATACCCAACTTTTGTAGCAACATGGAGGGGACTGGAAGATATTATGCTAGTGAAATCAGTCAAGCAGAGAGAATCAATTATCATATGGTTTCACTTATTTGTGGAGCATAACAAATAGCATGGAGGAGATGGGGAGTTAGAGAGAAGGGAGTTGGGGGAAACTGTAGGGCAGGTAAACCGTGAGAGACAATGGACTCTGAAAAACAATTTGAGGGGTTTGAAGTGCCGGGGGGTGGGAGGTTGGCGGAACCAGGTGGTGGGTATTATAGAGGCCATGGATTGCATGGAGCACTGGGTGTGGTGCAAAAATAATGAATACTGTTATGCTGACAATTAAAAAAAAAAAAAACGAAAAAGCTGGTACAACTTTTAAGAACACATAGGGTCTCCTGTCTTCAGGGGCCCAAACAATGAACAGTGTTAAGTAAGGATGCATATGAAGTCTGATGGGGCTCAAGTATCAAATTCTCTGCCAAATGGATATTCAACTGAACCAGATTCGTCTGTTAAAGACTTTCCTGAGTACTTCCACTTTGACCTCAGAGATGCCCAGGCAGGACAGAAGCATCATTCCTGCTCATAAAACAAGAAGGGATGGGAAAACTGCAAGTTATTGACTTATTTTGGAACCCCTCAGAGAACGAAAGTCTAATGAAAAACATAAAATTTAATGAAAGACAAGTGTTTGCAGGCAGAACGAAGACCTGTATATTTATTTACCTGGGACAGACACTGCCTGGATGCCATGTAAGATATTAAGATTATTTAGAAATTTTTGATAAATTGGTAACGGCCAAGTATGGGCTCCCAAGGGAGTAGGAAGTCCTTTGAGGAGATTCTCACCATCTTGTGAGCTTTTCCTCCAGGCACCCCGCTTGATGTCCATGACAAAGATCTGGGAGGGTCCTTGGATAAATCACTCCTGGTGCTTGCTGGGAGAAAAAAGAGTAGGCCCTGCCCAAATATCAGCAGACACATCTTCCCTAATTCCTTTATGGTACAAAAGGCTTAATCCAGGAGAGAAGAAGCATCAGTATGCTCTGTATGTGTTTATATATATTTTTTTAATTTATTTATTTTTGGGGGCACCTGGGTGGCTCAGTGGGTTAAGCCTCTGCCTTCGGCTCAGGTCATGATCCCAGGGTCCTGGGATCGAGCCCCACATCGGGCTCTCTGCTCTGCGGGGAGCCTGCTTCCTCCTCTCTCTCTGCCTGCCTCTCTGCCTACTTGTGATCTCTGTCAGATAAATTAAAAAAAAAAACTCTTTTAAATTAATTTATTTATTTTCAGAAAAACAGTATTCATTATATTTTCACTGCACCCAGTGCTCCATGCAATCTGTGCCCCCTATAATACCCACCACCTGGTACCCCAATCTCCCACCCCCCCGCAACTTCAAACCCCTCAGATTGTTTTTCAGAGTCCATAGTCTCTCATGATTCACCTCCCTTTCCAATTTACCCCAACTCCCTTCTCTCTAACACCCTTGTCCTCCATGATATTTGTTATGTATATTTTGCAACTGTTCTGTAAATTTAAAATGATTCACCCTGAAAGATGATTGATATATAAAAAAGGCTTTCCTTGAGAAAGATAAAAAGAGTAGGCCCTGACATGTAGAAGCTGGCCTGGTACTCACAGGTAGGCCATGTTATTCTTCCAACAAACGTAAACATTGTCACTGAATACAAGTCTCAGACAAGGTTATTCTGAGACCATATAAAATGAAACAAAACATGGCTGCTCCTAATTGTGTCCAAGCACAGGCAAAATACTGTGCCACCACCCTGTGCCGGACATAAAATACTAAATACCCACTCGCTTGGACAAAATGAGTGACTGCTGCTGCTTTACCAATTACAAATTTATCCTCCTTAGAGTCCCTCCTCCCTATAGATAAGGTGTTCTGAGATAGATAATCCATGAGAAAATTGCCCATGCCTCCTGAAAGCATTCAAACTACTTTGGATCCTCCCTTCTGGTAAAACCTCCCTAAATCATTCAACCAAAGCTCAAATCCTGTAGTAGGTTCTCTTTAACAGCCTCTTACTGCCACTCCCTGTGATTCTCCATGGTGTGTGTCCCCCCTCATTGCAACTTGTTTAATTAATGTTCTTGGAGGTCTCTTGGCTCGAGGACATTGAAACCTTAACCTACCGAATTTGCTTGATGCTTTGGATGAAAATCAGTTGACTGAATATGCGGGTCTGTTTTTGTAGTCAGTTATCCATTTATCTCTTTGTCTACTCTTAAAGTCTCAATTGCAGTATATCGTCTTGATTACTGTAACTTTGTAAAAGTAGCAAGTCCTGAAGGAAGGTAACATAACTGGTCTTTTTCAGGAATGTGTTGAGGATTCCAGAGACTTTGTTTTTCTACATAATTTTTTAGTCAACCTTTAAGTTATTTTAAAAAGTCTGCAGCAGTTTTCATAGGGGTCAAAATGAACCTATAGATCAGTTTAGGGAGAAATGACATAAAAGTTGAGTTTTTTTTTTTTTTTTAAGAGACAAACCAAAACAGGCTTGCAACTATAAAGGAAGAGTTACCAGAGGGAAGGTGGCTGGGGAGATGGGTAAAATAGGTGAAGGGGATTAAGAGCACAATTACCTTGATGAGCACTGTACAATATATGGAATTGTTGAATCACTATATTGTGCACATGAAACTGATAGAACACCGGATGTTAACTACACTGGGATTAGAACATTTTGGTTTTTGGTCTTTCTGCATTTATCTATGTCTTTCAAATTTTCTCTTTGTGATATTTTGTCGTTTTGGTGTAGGAATATTGTACACTTTTGCTAGATTTATTCTTAGATATTTGGAGTTATTTGATACTATATTAACTGCATTAATATTTTTGTTGTTAATGGTCAATCATGCCTATGTGATAAAGTCTCCATAGAATCCCCAAAGTGGGGTGTTTGCAGAGCTTCCAGGTTTGTGAACCCATCCACACGGAGAGGGTGAGGCACCCCAACTGCATGGGAGCAGAAGCTTCTGTGCTTGGGACCCTCCCTGAACTCCTCCTCCTAGGTACCTTTCATCTGGCTGATCATCTGTATCCTTCATCATGTCCTTTAATAAACTGGTAAACACAAAAAAACCCTGCATTTTAAAATTTAAATTCAATTAGGTAACATATAGCAAATACATCATTGGTTTTTGATGTACTGTTCAATGATTGATTAGGTGCGCATACCATCATGCGTTCATCCCATCACGTGCCTTCCTTAACTGCATTTCCAATTGGTTAATATTAGGGTAAGAGACAGCTGGATATTTTTTATTCACTCTCTATCCTGCAACCTTATTTTTAAAATTTAAATCTTGTTACTTAACGTACAGTGCAATGTTGGTTTCTGGACTACAATTTAGTGATTCATCACTCAAATATAACACCCAGAGCTCATCATAACAACTGCCCTCTTTAATACCTGCCTGCAACCTTATTAAGCAAGCTTGTTATTGGAACAATTTTTTTTTTGGTAGATTGAACATGCTTTCTATGGAAAAAATTATGTATTCTATAGATAAGCACATTTTCACTTCTTCCTTACAAGTATTTGTAATTTTTATCTAATTTTCTTGTCTTATTGCACTGATGAGGACCTCTAGTACAGCATTTAATAAAAGAGGTGTTCCTCATCCTATGGAATAAACACTTAGCCTTTTATGATTGAGTATAATGTTACACATAGGTTTTTTCACCGCTATCCTTTACAGATTGAGAAAGTTTTCTTCTCTTTCCAACTTTCTGAGAGTTTTTGTCATGTACGTGTATTACATTATGTGAAAAGCATCTTCCTCCTCTATTGAGAATGCTATATTTATTTTTGTTTTTATTCTGTTGAGATCTATTACGTTATTCAATTTGTAAATGTTTAAGCATGTTAACATTTTATCCATCTCACACGGGCCTCATAAAACAACTTAGGACGTTCTCACTTCCAATCGATTTTCTGGAAGGATTTGTGTAGAATCGGCACTATTTCTTCCTAAAATGTTTAAGAGAATACACTGGTGATACTGACTGGGGTGGATTGTGCTATGTGGAAACTTTGATTTTGAGTTCTATATGCGACCATTTACATATTCTATTTTTCCATATATCAGTTTGGCAAGTTTATATTGTTTTGTGGAGTTTCGCCCTTTCCATCTAACTTTTGCAAATTAGTACATTTTGCTTTCTTTTAAACTTCTGTTGGGCCTGGGGTGATGTCACTTTTGCATTTATTAGGATTTTGAGCCTTTCCCTCTGTTTCTTGATCTGTATGTCTCAGGCTATGTAAAAACTTGATTAATATATTTAAAGAATGACTTCTTGAATTTGTTGACTTTATGTAGCTCTTTTTATTTTTTATTTTAAAAAAAGTTTTGAAATTTAATTTTATTTTTTCAGTGTTGCAAGATTCATTGTTCATGTGCGACACCCAGTGCTCCATGCAATACGTGCCCTCCTTAATACCCACCACCAGGCTCACCTAACCCCCCACTCTCTCCCCTCCCAATCCCTCAGTTTGTTACTCAGAGTCCACTCTCATGGTTCATCTCCTCCTCTGATTTCCCCCAATTCACATTTCCTTTCCTTCTAATGTGCTCCGTGTTATTCCTTATGCTCCACAAGTAAGTGAAACCATATGATAATTGACTCTCTCTGCTTGACTTATTTTACTCAGCATAATCTCCTACAGTCCCATACATGTTGATATAAAAGTTGGTTATTCTTTATTTTTGTTTTGATGATCTCCACTGTTTTTTTAAGGATTTCATTCTTCTACTTACCCTGGGTTTAATTTTCTGTGGGATACAGCAAAGGCGGTCCTAAGGGGGAAATACATAGCCATCCAAGCCTCCCTCGAAAAAATTGAAAAATCAATGACATCTGTATCTTTGGGGTAAATATCCAGGAGTGCAATTGCAGGGTCATAGGGAAGTTCTATTTTTAATTTCTTGAGGAATCTCCACACTGTTCTCCAAAGAGGCTGCACCAACTTGCATTCCCACCAACAGTGGAAGAGGGTTCCCCTTTCTCCACATCCCCTCCACAACATGTTGTTTCCTGTCTTGCTAATTTTGACCATTCTAACTGGTGTAAGGTGATATCTCAATGTAGTTTTAATTTGAATCTCCCTGATGGCTAGTGATGATGAACATTTTTTCATGTGTCTGATAGCCATTTGTATGTCTTCACTGGAGAAGTGTCTTTTCGCATCTTCTGCCCATTTTTTGATATGATTGTCTGTTTTGTGTGTGTTGAGTTTGAAGTGTTCTTTATAGATCCTGGATATCAACCTTTTGTCTGTACTGTCATTTGCAAATATCTTCTCCCATTCCGTGGGTTGCCTCTTTGTTTTTTTGTCCTTTTCCTTTAATGTGCAGAAGCTTTTGATTTTGATGAAGTCCCAAAAGTTTATTTTCGCTTTTGTTTCCTGTTCCTTTGGAGACATATCTTGAAAGAGTTGCTGTTGCTGTGGCTGATATCGAAGAGATTACTGCCTATGTTCTCCCCTAGGATTCTGATGGATTCCTATCTCACATTGAGGTCTTTTATCTATTTTGAGTTTATCTTTGTGTACAGTGTAAGAGAATGGTCGAGTTTCATTCTTCCACATATAGCTGTCCAGTTTTCCCAGCACCATTTATTGAAGAGACTGTCTTTTTTCCACTGTATATTTTTTCCTGCTTTGTCAAAGATTATTTGACCATAGAGTTGAGGGTCCATATCTGGGCTCTACTCTGTTCCACTGGTCTATGTGTGTGTTTTTATGCCAGTACCATGCTGTCTTGGTGATCACAGCTTTGTAATAAAGCTTGAAAAAAAGGGCCATCTGTACCCCAATGTTTATAGCAGCTATAGCCACAGTCGCCAAACTATGGAAAGAACCAAGATGCCCTTCAACGGACGAATGGATAAGGAAGATGTGGTCCATATACAGTATAGAGTATTGTGCCTCCATCAGAAAGGATGAATACCCAACTTTTGTAGCAACATGGACGGGACTGAAAGAGATTATGTTGAGTGAAATAAGTCAAGCAGAGAGAGTCAATTATCATATGGTTTCACTTATTTGTGGAGCATAACAAATATCATGGAGGACAAAGGCTGTTAGAGAGGAGAAGGGATTTGGGGTAAATTGGAAGGGGAGGTGAACCATGAGAGAATATGGACTCTGAAAATCAATCTGAGGGGATTGAAGTGGTGGGGGTGTGGGAGGTTGGGGTACCAGGTGGTGGGTATTATAGTGGGCACAGATTGCATTGTGCACTGGGTGTGGTGAAAAAATAATGAATACTGTTTTTCTGAAAATAAATAAATTGAAAAAAAAATTTGAAAAATCCAGAACACAGCAGCTGTCTCTACACCTTAAAGAACTGGAGAATCAACAACAAATCAAACCAACTGCACATATAAGAGGGGAAATCATCAAGATTAGAGCTGAGATCGATGAGGTAGAAACCAGAGCTACAGTAGAACGTATCAATGAAATTAGAAGCTTATTTTTGGAAAGAATAAATAAGATCGATAAATCACTGCCCACACTAAGCCAAAAGAAAAGAGAGAAAGCCCAAATTCATAAAATTATGAATGAAAAGGGAGAGATCACAACTAACATCAAGGAAGTAGAAACAATCATCACAAGTTATGATCAACAGTTAATGCCAATAAGTTTAGCAACCTAGATGAAATGGTTTTATTCCTGGAAAACTATAAACTCCCAAAATTGAAGCAGGAAGAAATCGACAAACTAAATAGACCATTATCTAGTAACGAGATTGAAGCAGTGATCAAAAACCTCCAAAAAAACAAGAGCCCAGGACCTGACGGATTCCTTGGGGAATTCTACCAAACTTTCAAAGAAGAAATAACACCTAGACTCCTGAAGCTGTTTCAAAAAATTGAAGCAGAAGGAAAACTTCCAGACTCTTTCTATGAAGCCAGCATTACCCTGATCCCCAAACCAGGCAAAGACCCTACCGAAAAGGAGAATTTCAGACCAATATCACTGATGAATATGAATGCTAAGATTCTCAACCAGATCCTAGCAAACAGGATCCAACAGCACCTTAAAAAGATTATCCACCGTGACCAGGTGGGATTCATCCCTGGGCTACAAGGATGGTTCAACATTCGCAAATCAATCAATGTGATACAACAAATGAACAAGAGAAGAGAGAAGAACCACATGGTCCTCTCAATTGATGCAGAAAAAGCATTTGACAAAATCCAGCATCCGTTCCTGATTAAAACGCTTCAAAGTATAGGGATAGAGGGAACATTCCTGAACTTCATAAAATCTATCTATGAAAGACCCACAGTAAATATCATCCTCAATGGGAAAAAGCTTGCAGCCTTCCCGTTGAGATCAGGAACACGACAAGGATGCCCACTCTCACCACTCTTGTTCAACATAGTATTAGAAGTCCTAGCAACAGCAATCGGACAACAAAGAGAAATAAAAGGTATCCAAATTGGTCATGAAGAAGTCAAACTCTCTCTCTTCGCAGATCGCAGATGACATGATTCTTTATATGGAAAACCCAAAAGACTCCACCCCCCAAACTACTAGAACTCATACAGCAATTCAGTAATGTGGCAGGATACAAAGTCAATGTACAGAGATGAGTGGCTTTTTTTACACTAACAATGAAAATACAGAAAGGGAAATTAGAGAATCGATTCCATTTACTATAGCACCAAGAACCATAAGATGCCTGGGAATAAACCTAACCAAAGAGGTAAAGGATCTGTACTCGAGGAACTACAGAACACTCACGAAAGAAATTGAAGAAGACACAAAGAGGTGGAAGACCATTCCATGCTCTTGGATCGGAAGAATAAACATTGTTAAAATGTCTCTACTGCCTAGAGCAATTTATACTTTTTTCAGTTTCTTAAGGCAGAAGATGATTGATTTAAGGTGCCCCCACAAATATAACTTTGATTCTGTTAAAAATATTTTATAAATTCCCTTGTGAATAAAAATGACATTGTACCATTTGCTGCAAACATGAATGGAACTAGAGAATATTATGCTAAATGCTATAAGGCCTTCAGGACCTTAGGTTTTCAGGGAAAGACAATTATCATATGATTTCACTCACATGTGGAAATTGAGAAACAAACAGAGCATCATAGGGAAAGCAAGGGACAAATGAAATGAGATGAAATCAGAGAGGGGGACAAACCATAAAAGATTCTTACCTATAGGAAACAAAGTATGAGTTGCAGGAGGGGATGTGGTATCTGGGTGAGGGGCATTAAGGAGGACACTTGATATAAAGACACTGGGTGTTTTATGCAACTGGTGAATCACTATTTTCTACCTCTGAACGTCATAATACACTCTATGTTAATTGATTGAATTTAAGTAAAAAAATACTGGAAGTCCTAGCTACAGTAATCAGATAAGAGGAAGGAAGTCCAATATTTACTATTCGTAGACGGCATGATACTCTATATAGAAAACCCAAAGGACTCCACCAAAATATTGCTGGAACTGTTGTGTGCATTTAATAAAGTCACGGGATACACAGTCAAGGTACAGAAACATGTTTCATTTCCATACACCAATAATGAAGCAACAGACAGAAGTTATGGAATCAATCCCTTTTACACTTGCATCAAAAACCACATGATACCTAGTTAGAGACCTTACCAGAGAGGTGAAAGACCTGTACCCTGAAAAGTATAAAACCCTGGTAAAAGAAATTGAAGATGACAGAAAGAAATGGAGAACTATGCCATGGTCATGGATTAGAAGAACAAATATTAAAATGTCTACCATGCCCACAGCAATCTATGCATTTAGGAAATCCCTATCAAAATATCACCAGCATTTTTCATAGCCCTAGAACAAACAATCCTAAAATTTGTATGGAACCACCAAAGACCCAGAATAGCCAAAGCAACCTTGAATAAGTAAAGCAAAGCTGGAGGCATCACAATTCTGGACTTCATGTTATATTACAAACATGTAGAGATCAGAACAAGATGGCATAGCTCCAAAAATGGCCACATCAATGAATGGAACACAACAGAAAACCGGGAAAGGAAGCCACACCTACATGGCCAACTAATGTCTGAGGAAGCAGGAAAGACCATCTAGTGGAAACAAGACAGTCTCTCTAAGAAGGGTGTTGGGAAAACTGGACAGCAATAGGCAAAAGAAGGAAATTGGACCACTTTCTTACACCATACGCAAAAATAAATGAAAATGGATCAAAGACCTCAACGTGAGACCCAAAGCTTCAAAATCCTAGAGGATAACACAACCTCTTTTTTTTGTTTGTTTGTTTGTTTGGTTTTTTATTCTTCTTTTTGTTTGTTTTTAAAGATTTTATTTATTTATTTGACAAAGGAAGATCACAAGTAGGCAGATAGAGAGGGAGAAGCAGGCTCCCCGCTGAGCAAAGAGCCCAATGCAGGCCTTGATCCCAGGACCCTGAGATCATGACCTGAGCTGAAGGCAGCGGCTTAACCCACTGAGCCACCCAGGCGCCCCAATAACACAACCTCTTTGGCAGTAGTGCAGCACATTCCTTCTAGATATGTCTCCCGAGGCAAGGGAAACAAACGAAAAATAAATTATTGGGATTTCATCAAACAGGCTTCTACTCAGCAAAAAAAACAAGCAATGAAACTAAAGGCAACCTGTGGAATGGAATGGAAGAAGATATTTGCAAGTGATATATTTGATAAGAGGTTAGTATCCAAATCATATAAAGTACTTATAAAACTCTACACCCCAAAATGACGAGACCACTTAAAAAATAGGCAGAAGATAAGAATAGACATTGTTGCAAAGCAGACATCCAGATGACCAACAGACACATGAAAATATGCTCTACATCACTAATCATCAGGGAATAACAATTATAAAGTACAGTATCACCTCATGCCTTTCAGAATGGCTAATGTCCCTGCTTTTAAAAGCTTTTTTTTTCTTTTTTAAAGAATGTATTTACTTAGTTGTCAGAAAGAGAGTGAGCCCAAGCAGGAGTGGTGGCAGGCAGAGAGGGAGATGCAAGCTCCTCGCTGAACAAGGAGCCCGATGCTGAGTAAAGACCAGAGGCTGAGCTAGGAACATAATGCTTGACTCTCCCAGGTCCCTGGGATCATGACCTAAGCCAAAGGCTGATGCTTAGCCAACTGAGCCACCCAGGTATTCCACCTTTAAAAGCTTTTCAAGAAAGTTCAGAAGTTTTGCAGGAGATCTGTGGTTTTTTGCCCTGGGTCTTGTGACATGAGTTCTTTTCTTTCTCCTTATAAAATGTAGGAAACTGCTTTAGAGTTACATTTTTCTAAAACACTGTAAAATAAGTGTGCTATTATATTAAATGTTGAAGTGTTTGTATTATCCTGAAAAGAATTTAAATCTTTTTTTCCTATGGACTCTGAAAAACAATCTGAGGGGTTTGAGGTGGCGGGGGTGTGGGAGGTTGGGGTACCAGGTGGTGGGTATTATAGAGGGCACGGATTGCATGGAGCACTGGGTATGGTGAAAAAATAATGAATACTGTTTTTCTGAAAATAAATAAATTGGAAAAAATAAATCTTTATTTCGATATCAATGATTTTATCTGAAAAACCATGTGATCTCTGTGTGTCACAGTTTGGAAAACCTATCCTTCAGAAGGATCATAAAACCCCTCATGTCAAACAAAGAAACAAACAAAAAATGCTTCACCATGAACAATAAGAAGAAATTACTATAAAGTTTTAGGTACACATCAGTTTTCAGTAAAGTCATCATGTATATGGTCTGGTTTCCTGGCCAAGCTTTTCAGGAGTACTTACTTTGAGAAAGAGCAAGGGCTTCTACCTTGGAGCTAAATCTCAAAATCTATTGCTTAGTGGAGTCAGATATAAATATTGGGTACACTGGCACCCACCTTTCCATGAAGATTAAATGAGGTTCTAAATGTAAGGAACCCAAGAGAAAGAAGTGGCTGACATATAGTATGCACCCTCTGAATAGGAGGTTTTTTTTCATTTCATTTATTTATTTTCAGCATAACAGTATCATTATTTTTTCACCACACCCAGTGCTCCATGGAATCCGGGCCCTCTATAAACCCACCACCTGGTACCCCGACCTCCCACCCCCGACCCCGCCACTTCAAACCCCTCAGATTGTTTTTCAGAGTCCATAGTCTCTCATGGTTCACCTCCCCTTCCAATTTACCCCAACCCCCTTCTCTCTAACTCCCCATGTCCTCCATGCTTTTTGTTATGCTCCACAAATAACTGAAACCATATGATAATTGACTCTCTCTGCTTGACTTATTTCACTCAGCATAATCTCTTGCAGTCCTGTCCATGTTGCTACAAAAGTTGGGTATTCGTCCTTTCTGATGGAGGCATAATACTCCATAGTGTATATGGACCACATCTTCCTTATCCATTTGTCCGTTGAAGGGCATCTTGGTTCTTTCCACAGTTTGGCGACCGTGGCCATTGCTGCTATACACATTGGGGTACAGATGGCCCTTCATTTCACGACATCTGTATCTTTGGGGTAAATACCCAGAAGTGCAATGGCAGGGTCATAGGGAAGTTCTATTTTTAATTTCTTGAGGAATCTCCACACTGTTCTCCAAAGAGGCTGTATCAACTTGCATTCCCACCAACAGTGGAAGAAGGTTCCCCTTTCTCCACATCCTCTCCAAGACATGTTGTTTCCTGTCTTGCTGATTTTGGCCATTCTAACTGGTGTAAGGTGATATCTCAATGTAGTTTTAATTTGAATCTCCCTGATGGCTAGTGATGATGAAGAAGACAAAAAGATGGAAGACCATTCCATGCTCTTGGATCGTAAGAATAAACATTGCTCAAATGTCTGTACTGCCTAGAGAAATCTATACTTTTAATGCTATTCCGATCAAAATTCTTCAAAGAGCTGGAGCAAATAATCCAAAAATTTGTATGGAATCAGAAGAGACCCTGAATCGCTAAGGAAATGTTGAAAAAACAAAAAAAAAAACTGCGGGCATCACGTTACCCGATTTCAAGCTTTACTACAAAGCTGTGATCACCAAGACAGCATGGTACTGGCATAAAAACAGACACATAGACCAGTGGAACAGAGTAGAGAGCCCAGATATGGACCCTCAACTCTATGGTCAAATAATCTTCGACAAAGCAGGAAAAAATATACAGTGGAAAAAAGACAGTCTCTTCAATAAATGGTGCTGGGAAAACTGGGCAGCTATATGTGGAAGAATGAAACTCGACCATTCTCTTACACTGTACACAAAGATAAACTCAAAATGGATAAAAGACCTCAATGTGAGTCAGGAATCCATCAGAATCCTAGAGGAGAACATAGGCAGTAATTTCTTCAATATCAGCCACAGCAACCTCTTTCAAGCTATGACTCCAAAGGCAAAGGAAACAAAAGCGAAGATGAACTTTTGGGACTTCATCAAAATCAAAAACTTCTGCACAGCCAAGGAAACAGTCAACAAAACAGAGAGGCAACCCACGGAATGGGAGAAGATATTTGCAAATGACAATACAGACAAAAGGTTGATATCCAGGATCTATAATGAACTCCTCAAACTCAACACACACAAAACAGACAATCATATCAAAAAATGGGCAGAAGATATGGACAGACACTTCTCCAATAAAGACATACAAATGGCTGTCAGACACATGAAAAAATGCTCATCATCACTAGCCATCAGGGAGATTCAAATTAAAACTGAATAGGAGGTTTAATACTACCTCTTCTTATTAAAAAAGCTCAACAAATGGACCGATTGTCAGTACTGTAGACAAGTCATGGTTGGCCCGCAATTCACAATCATACAGCACAGATCAAAACTGTGTAGTTAACAGAGCCATGACCTTTAGCTTTCTGGGTACAGAAGATTAGTAAGAGTTCAATAAAAGTGGAGCAGGTAGCTTTTATAGTGACAGCATCATTAGAGGCGTCTTGCAGGGAAGATGGGGTGGGCACCGCACAGTATTTGAAAGGATGGGAACCTGGAGGGTCCGATTGCAACAGAGATGCAATCCCGACACAGCTGAACATGGCAAGTCTAATTCTATATTACTCACAGTCATTCAGAGCCTTTGGTTCCAGAGAATAGAAAAAGAGGTTTTACAAAATATTACGGGAAAATAATCAGACCTGCGAGAGATCAAGTGAACACTCAGAGAAGTAGGAGAACTCGGATTTATTTTGCACCGGGGGACCCAGATGAGCTCATGCTCAACGTTCTGGGCCCTGGGTAGTAGGGTTACAGGGTTTTTAAGGGGGGGGGGTGCAGGGTGCCAGGTCCCAAGGGCTATGCTGGCTGATGGTAGGTGAATTTAAACTGGGGGAGCTGGGGGGTTGCTTTAGTCTGTTAGGCAGGGTAGTGGGCTTGTGGTGGGAAGCCTGTTTACAGAAGCAGAAGCGGCTGGTCATCTCTTGCTCCCTAGCAGGCCTTCTGGTTATCTCTTGCTCTTCCTATCTACTGTGGTCTGCTGGTCCGGGCTTACTCTAGGTTAGCCTGCTCTGGGTGATCTTCCTCTTCAATACCAACTCATTTTATGAAGCTAGTATTGCCCTGATACCAAAATCCAAGAGAGTATATAAAAGTGTATGCTAATGACACTCATGAGGATAGCCATTAAAATTATAAGCAAATTATTAAGATGTAGATTATTCACAAAGATAATATATCATGACCATTCCCTCCCCGTAATGTATGGTTGGTTTAAACATAGGGCAATATGCAATATGTCACATTAACCAATTAATGAAGGGAAAAATCCTATAATCATCAGAATAAAGGCACTCCAAGTGTTTGATGGAAGTCAACTTATTTTCAATACAAATATTCGTAGTAAAGGAGAATAAAAATGGAAGTCCTGTTACTTCACAGAAATACATTAAAATGTTAAAAATTTTCTAATTTATTAGTAATAAGGCAAGATGTCCATTGGGAACAGGTCTTTGCAACATAGTACTGGGTAGGTATGTCCTATGTAAAATGGGGGGGAGGAGGGAAAATGTTTAAAATGGAAGAAACATTTTCCCTTACCCCCGCCCCCATTTTACAAACGTTCCCCAAACTACTAGAACTCATACAGCAATTCAGCAACATGGCAGGATACAAAGTCAATGTACAGAAATCAGTGGCTTTCTTATACACTAACAATGAAAATACAGAAAGGGAAATTAGAGAATCGATTCCATTTACTATAGCACCAAGAACCATAAGATGCCTGGGAATAAACCTAACCAAAGAGGTAAAGGATCTGTACTCGGGGAACTACAGAACACTCACGAAAGAAATTGAAGAAGACACAAAAAGATGGAAGACCATTCCATGCTCTTGGATCGGAAGAATAAACATTGCTCAAATGTCTATACTGCCTAGACCAATCTATACTTTTAATGCCATTCCGATCAAAATTCCACCGGTATTCTTCAAAGAGCTGGAGCAAATAATCCAAAAATTTGTATGGAATCAGAAGAGACCACGAATTGCTAAGGAAATGTTGAAAAACAAAAATAAAACTGGAGGCATCACGTTACCCGATTTCAAGCTTTACTACAAAGCTGTGATCACCAAGACAGCATGGTACTGGCATAAAAACAGACACATAGACCAGTGGAACAGAGTAGAGAGCCCAGATATGGACCCTCAACTCTATGGTCAAATAATCTTCGACAAAGCAGGAAAAAATATACAGTGGAAAAAAGACAGTCTCTTCAATAAATGGTGCTGGGAAAACTGGACAGCTATATGTAGAAGAATGAAATTCGGCCATTCTCTTACACCGTGCACAAAGATAAACTCAAAATGGATAAAAGACCTCAACGTGAGACAGGAATCCATCAGAATCCTAGAAGAGAGCATAGGCAGTAATCTCTTCGATATCAGCCACAGCAACTTCTTTCAAGATATGTCTCCAAAGGAACAGGAAACAAAAGCGAAAATAAACTTTTGGGACTTCATCAAAATCAAAAGCTTCTGCACATTAAAGGAAAAGGACAAAAAAACAAAGAGGCAACCCACGGAATGGGAGAAGATATTCACAAGTGACAGTACAGACAAAAAGTTGATATCCAGGATCTATAAAGAACTCCAAAAACTCAACACACACAAAACAGACAATCATATCAAAAAATGGGCAGAAGATGCGAAAAGACACTTCTCCAGTGAAGACATACAAATGGCTATCAGACACATGAAAACATGTTCATCATCACTAGCTCTCAGGGAGATTCAAATTAAAACTACATTGAGATATCACCTTACACCAGTTAGAATGGCCAAAATTAGCAAGACAGGAAACAACATGTTGTGGAGGGGATGTGGAGAAAGGGGAACCCTCTTCCACTGTTGGTGGGAATGCAAGTTGGTGCAGCCTCTTTGGAGAACAGTGTGGAGGTTCCTCAAGAAATTAAAAAAAGAACTTCCCTATGACCCTGCCATTGCACTCCTGGGTATTTACCCCAAAGATACAGATGTCGTGAAAAGAAGGGCCATCTGTACCCCAATGTTTATAGCAGCAATGGCCACGGTCGCCAAACTATGGAAAGGACCACGATGCCCTTTAATGGACGAATGGATAAGGAAGATGTGGTCCATATACACTATGGAGTATTATGCCTCCATCAGAAAGGACGAATACCCAACTTTTGTAGCAACATGGACAGGACTGGAAGAGATTATGCTGAGTGAAATAAGTCAAGCAGAGAGAGTCAATTATCATATTTTTCACTTATTTGTGGAGCATAACAAATAGCATGGAAGACATGGGGAGTTAGAGAGGAGAAGGGAGTTGGGAGAAATTGGAAGGGGAGGTGAATCATGAGAGACTATGGACTCTGAAAAACAATCTGAGGGGTTTGAAGTGGCGGGGGGGTGGGAGTTTGGGGTACCAGGTGGTGGGTATTAGGGCATGGGTTGCTTGGAGCAATGGGTGTGGTGCAAAAATAATGAATACTGTTATGCTGAAAATAAATTTTAAAAATATATAAAAGATGGAATCTAAAATAAAATAAAGTGGCAGAAACATGGACTTCTGGAAGGCTTTGTTGGTTAAGTGTCTGCCTTTGGCTCAGATCATGATGCCAGGTTCCTGGGATCTATTCCCATATCAGGCTCTTTCCTCAGCAGGGAGCCTGCCTCTCCCTCTGCCCGCCACTTCCTTGTTCCTACTCTGTATTTCTTTGAAAAATAAATAAAATGAATAAAAACCTTAAAACAAATAAAATAAAGTAAAGAGGAAGAAACAAACTGATAGCATTCCAAGATGATATAATTGTGCATGTTGAATCTCAAAATGGATGTTGTCATACGCTTATTAAATCATACGTAGCAAGGACGCTGGATAGAAATTCAAGTTACAAGTATATCTGTGTATATCATCTGCATCAGAATATAAATTTTCAAAAAATGACATAATTTTTGGCAGCACCTACTAGTTAGACTAAGTTTTCTTTAAAGATTTATTTGTTCATTTGAGAGAGTGAGAGAGAGAGAGAGAGAGAGATGCAGGGAGGGAACAGGGGCAGGGGCAGAATCTTTCAAGCTGACTCCCTGCGGAGCATAGGGCCCATCTCGGGGTCCATCCCATGACCAATGGATTATGACCTGAGCTGAAGCCAAGAATCAGTGGCTTAAGTGACTGAGCCACTCAGGCACCCACTATGTGGAATACGTTTAACAAAGATTTTAAAAGATTTATTGGACAAAGTTTATAAAACTTTATTGAGAGAATTTCAACAATGAAGTACCCCCACATAAGTGTAGTTTGCATGCTCCAGCTTGTCCTTGTTTAAATCTGGGGCTGTCCTTCACCTGTAAGATAGAATAGTTGGAAACTTTATTCCGGAGACTTGTATTTCCAGTAAATTAATGGTACAGGAAGTACGCCATAGTTTCCCCCTTTTTAAAGATAGAAGTCCAAGCATATATTTCACCAAACCTTTTTGAACTTACCACACTTTCTACTGGCACAACAAAACAAAAAGACAGTACACTTTCACAACACACAAAAGGAAATGAGCCTTTACAGATGTAGTGGGAAAAAAGGGCCATCTGTACCCCAATGTTCATAGCAGCAATGGCCACGGTCGCCACACTGTGGAAAGAACCAAGATGCCCTTCAATGGACGAATGGATAAGGAAGATGTGGTCCATATACACTATGGAGTAATATGCCTCCATCAGAAAGGATGAATACCCAACTTTTGTAGCAACATGGACAGGACTGGAAGAGATTATGCTGAGTGAAATAAGTCAAGCAGAGAGAGTCAATTATCATATGGTTTCACTTATTTGTGAAGCATAACAAATAGCATGGAGGACATGGGGAGTTAGAGAGGAGAAGGGAGTTGGGGGAAATTGGAAGGGGAGGTGAACCATGAGAGACTATGGACTCTGAAAAACAATCTGAGGGGTTTGAAGTGGCGGGGGGTGGGAGGTTGGGGTACCAGGTGGTGGGTATTAGAGAGGGCACGGATTGCATGGAGCACTGGGTGTGGTGTAAAAAACAATGAATACTGTTATGCTGAAAATAAATAAATAAATAAAAATTTAAAAAATAAAAAATGTCGTTTCAAATAGAAAGCAGAAACTGCATGCAGTTTCAGAAAAACTCCTAACAGCATGCAAGGAATTGAAAAACACAAGAAATTTACATGTAAGTCTCATTTAAAGGCTTCAACTTGAAATAATATTCTAATATATGATGCTGAAGGAATAATGCCAATTTGGTTACTGCTTCAGTGATGTTAGTAGAGAAAGGAGTACCACATGGAGTTTATACTTGGTTATGGTTACGTGGAAAACTGTTTTTGACAGCTAGTTTATCCCTTATGTCCTGTGTTAAGCATGGTAACCATTTGCCTTAATGGTGTTTGCCTTAATGGTGTTCCAGTTGGTAAAATAGATTATATGGTCACACACTTCACACGTGTCAGAATGGGTGATGTTAACAACACAGGAAACAAGAGATATAGGTGAGGAGCTGGAGAAAAGGGAACCCTCTTACGCTGTTGATAGGAATGCAAACTGGTACAGACACTGTGGAAATGAGTATGGAGGTTCCTCAAGAAGTTAAAAATAGAAATACCGTGTGACTCAGGAGTTACACCAGGAGGTTTTTACCCAAGGGACCCAACAGATACAGGTCGAAAGGGTACAAGCACCCCAATGCTTATAGCAACATTATCAATAATGGCCAAACTATGGAAAAAGCCCAAATGTCCATCGACTGATGAATGGATAAAGAAGAGGTGGGGTGTGTGTGTGTGCCACACACACATACAGTGGAATATGACTCAGGCATCAAAATGAATGAAATCTTGTCATTTGCAATGATATGCATAAACCTAGAGTGTGTTATACTAACAGAAGTTGTAAGCCTGACAGAGAAAAAACAAGTAACATGATTTCACTCATACATAGAATTTAAGAAACAAAACAGATGAACATATGGGACAGGAGAAAAAAAGAGAGAGACAGAAGCAGACCATGGGACTTAGCTGTAGGGAACAAACTGAGTGTCGATGGAGGAAGATGGGTCGACAGTGGGCTAAAAGGTTGATGGGCATTAAGGAGGGCACTTGTGGTGATGAGCACTGAGTGTTGTATGTATGTGATGAATTTCTGAATTCTACTCCTGAAACCAATATTACACTATCTGTTAATTAACCAGAATTCAAATAAATATTGGGGAAAAAAAACGAGAATAGGGATCCAGGTCTCCACAGAGAAACACAAATAGCCACCATTGTGCATTTTTTGTTCAAAGTGGCAAAGGAATCTCAATTCACATGTTAAAATTAGACCAAAGATGTTGTTACCAGATTAAAAAACTCATGCAACATCTCATGGAACATCTCTGTATTCTATGTATGGTACCAACAGACTCACACAATACAAATATCAGGATTAAAAATGATATCTGAAATATATATATAATATATATAAGTATATATATAGTATATATATATATACTATATATATAGTATATATATATATACTATATATATACTTACACATACATACACACACTTCTGAATACCCACACACATATGTAAAGACAGGTTCAGAAGTTAAGGGATTCTCAGAGAGTCACACAAGTTACCTTAGAGCGGGTGGTAGAACCTCCCTCAGTGCCTCAGCATATTTCATACTAACTGATATTGAATCCATATATATTTTGTGTTTGATAAAAGCAGAACTTACAGCAGGATCTGAATATTATTAGCTATTCGTTGAAGTATTTACATGCAAAACAAGAAAAAGTTTTCATATTTTACGGTATAATAAGGCTTTGACCCAATTTGTTTCTCTGTATACTCGGGTATAAGTCAGGCCGTCAGGATGTTTGGGTCTCAACTACTTGGGAAAGTATCTTCATATGTAAAGTCTGTTATTAATTTATCATTAAAGTTATTACAGATAAATACAAGATACTCAGGAAAAGACCCTCATACTTTGCACTGTCAATGGATAACATACGGGCTTCTGGCATTTTAATGGGCTCTAAAAATGGCAGATTTCTCCCCTTGACATCAGGGTGATATCCAGTTACACGCCCAGCCTCTGCCTGAGGCAGCTTCTGGAGATCAGCTTTCAGGTCCAGTCCTTGAAACACAAAGGTACTCAATTGAAGCAGTAAATATGAAATACAAATGAAGCTTATGGTCTAGTGTGATAAAAAAAAAAATAATGTGATGGAAAAATGCATTTCACACCCTTGTTTTCCACAAGTGTGTTGTGCTTTATTTCAAGAGATACTGTAAAGATTAAACCCACTGCACTTCGTTTCCTTTCTATTACCATAGTGTTCTAGGAATAGAGAGCATCAACTAGCTAAGAAATCAAGTCTATATCATGCGTAAGATTTTATTTAAAAGTACAATGGGGTTTTCTGAAGGATGAGCTGTGTGTATTTGTGGGCCTCTAACAAATCCCATCCTGGTGACATCCATTCCCTACTAGAGCAACCTGCAAGGTATTTTGTCAAATTTCCCTAGTCAGATTTCAGGGCAAAGTCCCTCTGTATACCTTAGGATAAAGGAGTCACATATAGAACAAAGTTCCAAAAGTAACAGCAAAACATTAGTGATTAACAGTCCAAATTGTGTCTTACAGTAAGAATAAAAGGAGGGTGGAAAGACTCAATGGACTTTGTTGTCAGTCGCATTGTGGAAACATCTTAACAGTGACTCCCTAAAATAATCCATGCCTGAATGGTGTCAATAATTTACGATGAAAATGCTCTATTTGGAAGACATTCATTTCTTCTTTCACGATCATTGTAAGATACATTTCATTTTCCTAATCATAAAAGTATTTACACACCTATCAAAGCAGCTTAATAATCATACTAATATAGTGACCCCAATGCCAGTTTCTTGAATTATACAGCTCTTATGAAACGTACCATGTCAAATGATGAACGACACCGTGGTTTTCATTCATTGAGCTCTTTTCTGGAGTTCCTGTCCTGCTCCACTGAACTGCATTAATTCCTGTGCCAGTAGTAAGCTACTTTACCTTACAGACACATTTGAGTAGTAAGCATTCTATAGAGAACCACACTCCCTTGTTTGTATAGCAACACAGACGGTAGGAAGAACACAAACCTCTTTTAAAATTCTTCTGTTAAGTAATCTCTACACTAGTATGGGCCTTGAACACTCCACCCCGACATCAAGACTCACACGTTCTACAGACTGAGCCAGCCAGGTTCCCCAAGAACACAAACCTTGTAATGAAATATGCACTGAGTCTCCATGTGTCATGCAGTCTTTGGGAAACCACAAACCCTGAGCCTTAGTTTTTTTTCTCATTTCTAAAATGCAGCTCCCATCCCTAGGCAAATCGGCATTATTCCTCACGTTGTAGGGTATGCTGACTTGGCACTCTGCCTGTGCTGCTGAAAACTGCTTGTGCTTTCCATGAAATGAGTGAAAAGGCCCCACAAAAATGTGCTAAGAAGATCAAATTAAACTAGGGAAATGATGTATAGTTTGTAGTTAAACATTTTCCTCCCCTTTAGAAAAGACTGCATTTTCAGGCACACCAATTAATTCCTGAGGGAAAAAGGGAAAGTCATTATGGTGAAGGGCTACATGAAACTGCACAATGTACACTCTTCACATTTTCAACCCATCTTCAGGAAATGACTGAGATTCCCTTCACATGTTTTCTTTCCTCCTGTCATGGTTTGTCATAATGCACGATGCACACATACACTCCCTTGCTCCAACGGACATCCTTCTTCCCTTTCCCTTCACCTTGAGCCCCAGGTGCTCCTTCCACGTCCTTCCCTGGTTCAGGTTTCATATCTCAGCTCTCAGGTGGTGCCTCCTTTTGTTTTGGTTTCTCTTCCCTGGGTTGTTGTGCCTAGGGGTATGTGTGTATAAGGGCCAATAAAAAGTTGTGTGGTTAATACATGCTAACAGTGTAAATAGACATCAGACATTTGGATATCAAATAATGAACAAGCATAAAGACACTCCCACTTCATGATTCTATGTGCTTGTTCTGAAAAATGACTCTTACCACAGAGAGGCTACTGCAACAGGAGGTAGCCACCAGCACTTTGGAGTCTACTGTAAACTCTGCTGGGATGGATATGCACAATCTGTGCTTAATAAGCATGGCAAAGAAGACACAGACTGTATTTCCACAGGCACCAGAAATTTGGAATCCTCCTGGTTCATTGTTTCCCTCCCTTAATCAGCAGAGAAACTTTTATCACTGTATCTGTTTTCGGTTGGTATCTCAACAAAACGTCCAGAGCAATAAAAGTATGGTAGCCTAAATCATCCAATATGGAAATACACCCGCACGCTGCTTAGACCCTGGGTCATCTTTTCTGTTTAGATTTGGATCTTGATCTGACTCGGCCACTCATAGTTCACGCTGAAAGTAGAATACTGGTATTTGAAAAATGTAATCCAAAGGAGAGGTATACTACTTCCAAGGCCTCGGGTTTAATCTGTCTTATTTTGAGAATATGTCATATTATTGTTATGTCTGCACTAGAAAGGTTCAGGTGTCTGGTCACGAAACAGATTCAGTGGCCGGGTCCTCCTTGACACTGTACACCGTGCACTGCAAATCTTGGGGACCCAGTTACAAGCCCCCAGTGTTCCGCTGTTCCTTGCTTTCTCTATACCACCTGCTCTACCACCTCCCAGGGTCCGAAAGAGGACCTGGCCTCTGTGCTCTTCAGGCAGGTGCTCCCGGTGGCAGACACCTCAACTAACACCCCCGCTACCCAGTCCTCGCCCTGTCTTCACCTCCCCTCCTCGGCCCACCTTCCCTGCTTGCCCAGTCCCCACTACAAGGACGAGCCCAATGGCGGCAGAGACGCCTGTAAGGAGAAGGGCTCTAACTCCTTGGTACTTACACCTAGGACGCCACAGTTCTACTGTCCCCACCTACCCCAAGGCCACTAACGCCCTCCCTATCCTCGCTCACACTTAAACTCCTGGAAGGACTGACGTGGGGACTTAACAGTTGAATCAGGTAGCGAGAACGCTCATAGCACAGAGAACACGACCACCTCCATCGAACTCAGCTCTGCGCTCAAAAAGTGGGCAGCAATGCACATGCCCAGCGATAGTTGCGCACAGCATTGAGCATGGGCACGCTTTGCTCACAGCAATGAGCATGCGCACAGAGTCGGGGGCGTGCAGGGTGGGCTGAGCTTTTCCTGCCTGTGCTGCTGCAGACACTCGCAATCACGGGGTCCACCGAGGAGAAGAAAAGAGGCTTGAGCAGTCTCTTTTTCAAACCACCCAGTCTCTCCTATGCATCCAGATACTTTGGGGACACACAGCCCCAGCTTACCCTGAGTGGACAAGGTGTCTCAGAAAAAGCGCTGAGCCGGAAATCAATAGGAAGCATTTTAATCCGAGATTGATGCAGGCTTCAGTAAGTCATTTCCTTCTTTGCTTTTGGGCGTTGTGTCACTTGAACGAACTGGCTCACCTCTGTATGATAAATCATTAACACCGGTTTTCCTTAGGCTTTGGTTGCACTACCGCACCTTGACATCTCTGCACTGGTAGCTCCTTTCTCCCCGTGAAACTGTATTCATTTGGTCCGTGTATGTTTCAGAAATACCCAGATTTGGTCCTGGGATTTAGCCTCAGTCCATGGTCACATGGTATACAGCAGTAGTGTCTATGCTCCTCAAATTCTGTACTTCCCAAATCACAGCTTTGCTGAAGAAGGAAACATGTCCCTATAACTGCTGGGTTTTACTCAGATTATTGCCACCTTAAAGTGGGAAACAATATAAAAGGATGGCAATATACACCCTTTTATATTGGATATATAAATTTATATTGGATAAATAAATTGGTGTTAAAATGTGGGGTTTTAAAAGCAGTTGTGAGTTGCTCATGAACTCTTGTAAGATCAGATATCTCATGCATACAAAGTCACGATTTGTCAGCCAGGTGTGCATATTGTCGAGTGGGGGCGATTGGATTCCACAAGTGAGAAGATACGTGGGGCTCAGGATTGCCTTGCTTGTTTCTTGGACTTGAGGCAGGGCTGTCCATCTTGAAGACTTTTTTGCCCTGCTGCTGCTGCCAAAGAAAAACCTCTGGCTTCTTTGGAGCCCTATGTGCAGAGATCCTAATTCCCTGATGTGACTCTGTGCTGAAGCCTCATGTGCCTGCTGTGGGCCCTCTCAGTCTCAGAAGGAGCAGTGCTGCACTGAAAGCGGGCACAGGCTGAGTGAACAGGACTGAGGCTCTGGGTCGGTTGCGGATTGAAGACACCCATGCCTGACCCCAAGAACTGGGGGCACATCATGGAAGCTGCTTGGACTGTCCAAGTCACTGCACCAGGAAAAGGGCTGGTTCTCTGAGGGGCCCACCTAAAACCGACCTTTACGTTAGGCCTACATTTCTGAGGCAGAGGCTAGTTGCATTCCTAATTTTTGGTTCCTGCCACAACTACAAGATGAGGGGGGGCACATCACTGTGTGGATGACCCTCCATCCACTCGTGACAGATCGGGATATCGCACTGCTCTTTCCACTTTCTAGAGTAATAGAAGTATGCAACAATGGACTGATTAGCCTGATACTACTTCCCTCACCTTTTTTTTTTTTTTTTTTTTTTGGTGTACACACCTTATAAAGGAAGCTTGTTTATTCAAGGCACATGTTTCCAGCAATGGATTAATCTTTTACAGCCTAATCACTAAGTAAATGCAAGAGACAAGAGGGTCATGAAGTTATGTAACTCGTTCCAATGTGGATTTTTATCTTTATCCATCCCAGAACATGATAGGCCTTTCTAGTTGAATTATAGAAAAAGAATTTTAGGAAAACATTTTTGTCCTCTTTCTCACAACTCTTTCCTTCAAAATGTAGGAGATACTTGAAGAGATTTTGAATATTGATTTCAGGAGAAGGCACACCGATTTTCTAACAATAAAGCAAACATAAAGCATGGCAGCTGGGAAGAAGCAACGGCAGATAACAAGGACATTATAACCTCTGGTTTCCCGAATGATTCTTGGAAACCTCTCTTCCTGAAGACATATTCGCAGTGTAGCCTTTCCAATGTGCTGTGAGTACTTGGAGTGCAAACAGAATGTTGAGTCTCTAGTCCCATCTGACAGAGTTCTGACTATGGGACAAGAGGCATGGCCCCAATACCCAGACTTGCACACAAAGCACGTTCACATGCCTTCCCCCCTCACGAAGTAGAGGGACTGGTGTCATGGACAGATCAAACTGCTGGAAACTGACTGCTTCCCACAGCCCCTCTGAAACCAAGGGCTCCGAGGAATATTCCAACTTGGCGCGGAGTCCAGGAGGGGCAGGTCCCATGGCTGGAGGCCACACGAGGGCCCCAGTAACCTGTGTTGCCTGCTTCACGTATGCCCAGCTCTTGGCTCCCTATCAATTGTAAACACTGCTTCAGGAGTACCACCTGTGTGTCCTGTGTGTGTGCCCTGACCAGCCCAACACTGTCCTATCCTGAAACCTTTCCTGTCAGCATCCATGTCCTCACCAGAGTATGCTCTGCCCCCATGGGAGATAAGTCCGTTTAAAAAGGTTCATGCAGAAACTTACAGACAAATGTACCTACATTTCTAAGATAGTTTTTCATAATTAATGGGATTTGTTTAGCTGCCTGGGATGGTTACTTTTAGCTATTTGGCTAGGCTGCACTACACAGATAACTGTTCACACTGAATTCTGATGTTGACATGAAACTACTTTTCAGAGGAAATTCACTTGCTCAAGTCTAAAATTGAAATTTCCCTTTTATTTTTATTTTTTAATTTATTTTTTATTTATTTTCAGCATCACAGTATTCATTATTTTTGCACCACACCCAGTGCTCCATGCAATCTGTGCCCTCTCTAATACCCACCACCTGGTTCCCCCAAACTCCCACCCCCCCCCCCGCCACTTCAAACCCCTCAGATTGTTTTTCAGAGTCCATAGTCTCTCATCGTTCACCTCCCCTTCCAATTTCCCCCAACTCCCTTCTCCTCTCTAACTCCCCATGTCCTCCATGCTATTTGTTATTCACAAATAAGTGAAACCATATAATTGACTCTCTCTGCTTGACTTATTTCGCTCAGAAATTTCTCTTTTAAATCCCAGTTTTATTTTTAAGAAGATTTTATTTATTTATTTGTCAGAGAGAGAGAGAGAGAGAGAGAGAGAGAACACAAGCAGGCAGAGGCAAAGGGAGAAGCAGGCTCCCCACTGAGCAAGGAGCCCAATTCGGAACTCCATCCCAGGACCATGGGATCATGACCTGAGCCAAAGGCAGCGGCTTAACCAACTGAGCTCTCCAGGCATCCCTAAACCCCAATTTTATTTTATTTTTTTTTAAGATCTTATTTATTTATTTGACAGAGGGAGAGATCACAAGTAGGCAGAGAGGCAGGCAGAGTGAAGGGGAAACAGGCTCCCTGCTGAGCAGAGAGCTCAATGCAGGGCTTGAACCCAGGACCCTGAGACCATGACCTGAGCCGAAGGCAGAGGCTTAACCCACTGAGCCACCCAGGCGTCCCTAAATCCCAATTTTAAATATACATATATTAACACACATATACGGATGCAGAAGCACACACACACACACACACACATACACACATATTCATAATGATATTCATCTCCTCTTGGTGACCCTTCTCTGGAGAATCCTGAGTAATATACCGGATCACTCCAAGACTCTTTTTTTTTTTTTTTTAATTTTTTATTTTTTATAAACATATATTTTTATCCCCAGGGGTACAGGTCTGTGAATCACCAGGTTTACACACTTCACAGCACTCACCAAAGCACATACCCTCCCCAATGTCCATAATCCCACCCCCTTCTCCCAAAACCCCTCCCCCCGGCAACCCTCAGTTTGTTTTGTGAGATTAAGAGTCACTTATGGTTTGTCTCCCTCCCAATCCCATCTTGTTTCATTTATTCTTCTTCTACCCACTTAAGCCTCCATGTTGCATCACCACTTCCTCATATCAGGGAGATCATATGATAGTTGTCTTTCTCTGCTTGACTTATTTCGCTAAGCATGATACGCTCTAGTTCCATCCATGTTGTTGCAAATGGCAAGATTTCATTTCTTTTGATGGCTGCATAGTATTCCATTGTGTATATATACCACATCTTCTTGATCCATTCATCTGTTGATGGACATCTAGGTTCTTTCCATAGTTTGGCTATTGTGGACATTGCTGCTATAAACATTCGGGTGCATGTGTCCCTTTGGATCACTACATTTGTATCTTTAGGGTAAATACCCAATAGTGCAATTGCTGGGTCATAGGGCAGTTCTATTTTCAACATTTTGAGGAACCTCCATGCTGTTTTCCAGAGTGGCTGCACCAGCTTGCATTCCCACCAACAGTGTAGGAGGGGTCCCCTTTCTCCGCATCCTCGCCAGCATCTGTCATTTCCTGACTTGTTGATTTTAGCCATTCTGACTGGTGTGAGGTGATATCTCATTGTGGTTTTGATTTGTATTTCCCTGATGCCGAGTGATATGGAGCACTTTTTCATGTGTCTGTTCGCCATCTGGATGTCTTCTTTGCAGAAATGTCTGTTCATGTCTTCTGCCCATTTCTTGATTGGATTATTTGTTCTTTGGGTGTTGAGTTTGCTAAGTTCTTTATAGATTCTGGACACTAGTCCTTTATCTGATATGTCGTTTGCAAATATCTTCTCCCATTCTGTCAGTTGTCTTTTGATTTTGTTAACTGTTTCCTTTGCTGTGCAAAAGCTTTTGATCTGATGAAATCCCAGTAGTTCTTTTTTTTTCCCTTGCTTCCCTTGCCTTTTGTGTTGTTCCTAGGAAGATGTTGCTGCGGCAGAGGTCGAAGAGGTTGCTGCCCGTGTTCTCCTCAAGGATTTTTGATGGATTCCTTTCGTACATTGAGGTCCTTCATCCATTTTGAGTCTATTTTTGTGTGTGGTGTAAGGAAATGGTCCAATTTCATTTTTCTGCATGTGGCTGTCCAATTTTCCCAGCACCATTTATTGAAAAGGCTGTCTTTTTTCCATTGGACATTCTTTCCTGCTTTGTCGAAGATTAGTTGACCATAGATTTGAGGGTCTATTTCTGGGCTCTCTATTCTGTTCCATTGATCTATGTGTCTGTTTTTTGTGCCAGTACCATGCTGTCTTGATGATGACAGCTTTGTAGTAGAGCTTGAAGTCCGGAATTGTGATGCCACCAACGTTGGCTTTCTTTTTCAATATCCCTTTGGCTATTCGAGGTCTTTTCTGGTTCCATATAAATTTTAGAATTATTTGTTCCATTTCTTTGAAAAAGATGGATGGTACTTTGATAGGAATTGCATTAAATGTGTAGATTGCTTTAGGTAGCATAGACATTTTCACAATATTTATTCTTCCAATCCAGGAGCATGGAACATTTTTCCATTTCTTTTTGTGTCTTCCTCAATTTCTTTCATGAGTACTTTATAGTTTTTCTGAGTATAGATTCTGTGTCTCTTTGGTTAGGTTTATTCCTAGGTATCTTATGGTTTTGGATGCAATTTTAAATGGGATTGACTCCTTAATATCTCTTTCTTCTGTCTTGCTGTTGGTGTAGAGAAATGCAACTGATTTCTGTGCATTGATTTTATATCCTGACACTTTACTGAATTCCTGTATAAGTTCTAGCAGTTTTGGAGTGGAGTCTTTGGGTTTTCCACATATAGTATCATATCATCTGCGAAGAGTGATAATTTGACTTCTTCTTTGCCGATTTGGATGCCTTTAATTTCCTTTTGTTGTCTGATTGCTGAGGCTAGGACCTCTAGTACGATGTTGAATAGCAGTGGTGATAATGGACATCCCTGCCGTGTTCCTGACCTTAGCGGAAAAGCTTTCAGTTTTTCTCCATTGAGAATGATATTTGCGGTGGGTTTTTCATAGATGGCTTTGATGATATTGAGGTATGTGCCCTCTATCCCTACACTTTGAAGAGTTTTGATCAGGAAGGGATGTTGTACTTTGTCAAATGCTTTTTCAGCATCTATTGAGAGTATCATATGGTTCTTGTTCTTTCTTTTATTGATGTGTTGTATCACATTGACTGATTTGCGGATGTTGAACCAACCTTGCAGCCCTGGAATAAATCCCACTTGGTCGTGGTGAATAATCTTTTTAATGTACTGTTGAATCCTATTGGCTAGTATTTTGTTGAGTATTTTCGCATCTGTGTTCATCAAGGATATCGGTCTATAGCTCTCTTTTTTGGTGGGATCCTTGTCTGGTTTTGGGATCAAGGTGATGCTGGCCTCATAAAATGAGTTTGGAAGTTTTCCTTCTATTTCTATTTTTTGGAACAGTTTCAGGAGAATAGGAATTAGTTCTTCTTTAAATGTTTGGAAGAATTCCCCCGGGAAGCCGTCTGGCCCTGGGCTTTTGTTTGTTTGGAGATTTTTAATGACTGTTTCAATCTCCTTACTGGTTATGGGTCTGTTCAGGCTTTCTATTTCTTCCTGGTTCAGTTGTGGTAGTTTATATGTTTCTAGGAATGCATCCATTTCTTCCAGATTGTCAAATTTATTGGCGTAGAGTTGCTCATAGTATGTTCTTATAATAGTTTGTATTTCTTTGGTGTTAGTTGTGATCTCTCCTCTTTCATTCATGATTTTATTTATTTGGGTCCTTTCTCTCTTTTTTTTGATAAGTCAGGCCAGGGGTTTATCAATTTTATTAATTCTTTCAAAGAACCAGCTCCTAGTTTCGTTGATTTGTTCTATTGTTTTTTTGGTTTCTATTTCATTGATTTCTGCTCTGATCTTTATGATTTCTCTTCTCCTGCTGGGCTTAGGGTTTCTTTCTTGTTCTTTCTCCAGCTCCTTTAGGTGTAGGGTTAGGTTGTGTACCTGAGACCTTTCTTGTTTCTTGAGAAAGGCTTGTACCGCTATATATTTTCCTCTCAGGACTGCCTTTGTTGTGTCCCACAGATTTTGAACCGTTGTATTTTCATTATCATTTGTTTCCATGATTTTTTTCAATTCTTCTTTAATTTCCCGGTTGACCCATTCATTCTTTAGAAGGATACTGTTTAGTCTCCATGTATTTGGGTTCGTTCCAAACTTCCTTTTGTGGTTGAGTTCTAGATTTAGAGCATTGTGGTCTGAAAATATGCAGGGAATGATCCCAATCTTTTGATACCGGTTGAGTCCTGATTTAGGACCGAGGATGAGATCTATTCTGGAGAATGTTCCATGTGCACTAGAGAAGAATGTGTATTCTGTTGCTTTGGGATGAAATATTCTGAATATATCTGTGATGTCCATCTGGGCCAGTGTGTCATTTAAGGCCTTTATTTCCTTGCTGATCTTTTGCTTGGATGATCTGTCCATTTCAGTGAGGGGAGTGTTAAAGTCCCCTACTATCATTGTATTATTGTTGATGTGTTTCTTTGATTTTGTTATTAATTGGTTTATATAGTTGGCTGCTCCCACATTGGGGGCATAGACATTTAAAAGTGTTAAATCTTCTTGTTGGACAGACCCTTTGAGTATGATATAGTGTCCTTCCTCATCTCTTATTATAGTCTTTGGCTTAAAATCTAATTGATCTGATATAAGGATTGCCACTCCTGCTTTCTTCTGATGTCCATTAGCATGGTAAATTCTTTTCCACCCCCTCACTTTAAATCTGGAGGTGTCTTCGGGCTTAAAATGTGTTTCTTGGAGGCAACATATAGATGGGTTTTGTTTTTTTATCCATTCTGATACCCTGTGTCTTTTGACAGGGGCATTTAGCCCATTCACATTCAGGGTAACTATTGAGAGATATGAATTTAGTGCCATTGTATTGCCTGTAAGGTGACTGTTACTGTATATGGTCTCTGTTCCTTTCTGATCTACCACTTGTAGGCTCTCTCTTTGCTTAGAGGACCCCTTTCAATATTTCCTGTAGAGCTGGTTTGGTATTTGCAAATTCTTTCAGTTGTTGTTTGTCCTGGAAGCTTTTAATCTCTCCTTCTATTTTCAATGATAGCCTAGCTGGATATAGTATTCTTGGCTGCATGTTTTTCTCGTTTAGTGCTCTGAAAATATCATGCCAGCTCTTTCTGGCCTGCCAGGTCTCTGTGGATAAGTCAGCTGCCAATCTAATATTTTTACCATTGTATGTTACAGACTTCTTTTCCCGGGCTGCTTTCAGGATTTTCTCTTTGTCATTGAGACTTGTAAATTTTACTATTAGGTGACGGGGTGTGGGCCTATTCTTATTGATTTTGAGGGGCATTCTCTGAACCTCCTGAATTTTGATGCTCGTTCCCTTTGCCATATTGGGGAAATTCTCCCCAATAATTCTCTCCAGTATACCTTCTGCTCCCCTCTCACTTTCTTCTTCTTCTGGAATCCCAATTATTCTAATGTTGTTTCGTCTTATGGTGTCACTTATCTCTCGAATTCTCCCCTCGTGGTCCAGTAGCTGTTTGTCCCTATTTTGCTCAGCTTCTTTATTCTCTGTCATTTGGTCTTCTATATCACTAATTCTTTCTTCTGCCTCATTTATCCTAGCAGTTAGAGCCTCCATTTTTGATTGCACCTCATTAATAGCTTTTTTGATTTCACCTTGGTTAGATTTTAGTTCTTTTATTTCTCCAGAAAGGGCTTTTATATCTCTCGAGAGGGTTTCTCTAATATCTTCCATGCCTTTTTCGAGCCCGGCTAGAACCTTGAGAATTGTCATTCTGAACTCTAGATCTGACATATTACCGATGTCTGTATTGATTAGGTCCCTAGCCTTCGGTACTGCCTCTTGTTGTTTTTTTTTGTGTTGAATTTTTACGTCTTGTCATTTTGTCCAGATAAGAGTAAATGTAGGGGCAAGTAAAATACTAAAAGGGTGGCAACAACCCCAGGAAAATATGCTTTAACCAAATTAGAAGAGATCCAAAATCGTGAGTGGGGAGAAAGGGGATAAAAAGAGGTTCAAAAAGGAAGAAAGAAAAAAAAAACAAAAAGAAAAGAAAAAGAAAAAAAAAAGAAAAGAAAAGAAAAGAATTTTTTAAAAAAAGAAAACACCTAAGAAAAATGTAAAAAAATATATATATATATTAGATAAACTAGTAAAAAATCGTTAAAAAAGAAAAAGGTAACAGTTAAAAAAAAAAATTTTACCCGAAGGCGAGAAAAAAAAAAAATGAAAAAGAAAAAATTAAATTAACTGCAAGACTAAAAAAAAAAAAAATCACAGGAAAAAAGCCATGAGTTCCGTGCTTGGCTTTCTCCTCCTCTGGAATTCTGCTGCTCTCCTTGGTATTGAAACCGCACTCCTTGGTAGGTGAACTTGGTCTCGGCTGGATTTCTTGTTGATCTTCTGGGGGAGGGGCCTGGGGTAGTGATTCTCAAGTGTCTTTGCCCCAGGCGGAATTACACCGCCCTTACCCGGGGCCGGGGTGAGTAATCTGCTCGGGTTTGCTTTCAGGAGCTTTTGTTCCCTGAGCGCTTTCCGTAGAGTTCCAGAGGATGGGAATACAAATGGCGGCCTCCTGGTCTCCGGCCCGGAGGAGCCGAGAGCCCAGGGCCCCACTCCTCAGTGCGCCCTCAGAGAACAGCGCCCAGTTACTCCCGTCTGCCTGACCTCCGGCCGCGCTCCGAGCTCACCGAGCCTGCGACCGGTTCAAGGTAACACGGAGCTGCGAGCTTACTGTCAGCTCTGTCTCTGTAGCCGGCTTTCCCGTTCCAATACCCGCAAGCTCTGCGACACTCAGACACCCCCGATCCTTCTGTGACCCTGCGGGACCTGAGGCCACGCTGACCCCGCGTGGGCTTCGCCCCGGTTTAGCCTCTGGAGCGATGTCCCTCAGCGGAACAGACTTTTAAAAGTCCTGATTTTGTGCGCGGTTGCTCCGCCGCTTGCCGGGAGCCGGCCCCTCCCCCCGGGGTCTATCTTCCCGTGGCTTTGGATTCACTTCTCTCTTCTCCCGGTCCTACCTTTCAGAAAGTGGTTGTTTTTCTGTTTCCAGAATTGCTGTTCTTCTTCTCTTCGATCTGCCGATGGATTTTCAGGTGTTTGCAATCTTTAGATAAGCTATCTAGCTGATCTCCGGCTAGCTGAAGCAGTCTCAGCTTGCTACTTCTCCACCATCTTGACTCCTCCCCTCACTCCAAGACTCTTAAAGGGCATGCCTGAGATCGATAATACCACAGTGTGGGCTGGTCTCACCCCGTCGCATGGGTTCTAAGACACAGTGACCAGTGGCATTTCCTCTGCAGACTGTCAACCATTTGGCTCACTATTATGACACAGGGTTTGGTCATCTCACTTTTGAGAGTTTACTTTAATTCCACAAAGGTGGACTGGCCTCCTGCCATGCGTCAGGTCCTCTACTCTGTCCTGAGGACACCAGGAGGAGCTGTGTGTTTCCAACCCTCCAGGAAGGAGTTAAGAGTCTGGGGAGGGAAAGAAACATGGAAACAAAACTTCAGTGCACTAAGGCAATGAGCGTGGCTGGCTTTGCTAACTCACTGATGACAGAAGGTTACTAAGAATATCTCACACTTAATTTTCCCATTGGCTGACAGTACAGCCTCAAGAAAATCTATAGGGTAGGTATACTTTCATTTCCCTCATTGTGTTTCCACCAGGCCTGCACAATGACAAACGTCTTCCGATGTGTGTGTCATATCAGACACAAGGCCCAAAAAGAATTGATTTCACTGAGGTGTTTTGCAAAACAGTCATGTGTTCTCTCTACATTTCCATCCAGACAAAGGAATATGCCAGCTTCCCTCAATGTACAGGGGAGTTACATGCCTAGGAATCCAGATGATTTAAATCTCTGCAGGGAAAGGTTTGAATCCCTGCCCGTGCTCAGCTTCCAAAGACCAGTAACCCCTCCAACCCTTTCATCGACCGAAACTGTGCTCTGACTCCCGCATATAAACCACTTCCATTTGATGAGGGTGTGTTGCTGTGCACACCCGAGTTTATGGATCAGTCAGCCAGATGACACCCAGTTCATGATGGACAGCTCAGGTTGTGTGGTAGCTGGGTGGCCTATGGTCAAGTTTTCAGTCTCTATAAAGGCCCAATGGCAGGCCTAGAGCAGCTTCTCCAAAGAAGAGTAGTTATCTGAGAATGCTGCAGGGCCTTGATCCAAAAGCTCAAGGGCCTGCACTGTGATCACCCTAGAGGAGCCTGTGTGCAAGGGCTTCAAACGGCATCCCTACCTGCCACTGCCACTTCAGATACCATTGGATCTGCAGGATCATGTGGCCTAAGTGGCAGAGCTGATCGCATGGAAGCCTGAATCAGCTACAGAACCTTCTCCTGTTCTGGCCCCAATGGAACCTAGCAGCCTTTTGGGTCACTCGGTAAATGGGAAGGAGTAACATACCCAAGCAAGGAATAGGATGTCTGCAAAAGTCCACGATGCCTGCTAGGCATCGTCCTTCTGGCTCGCCTTAGGACAACTCATTTTAGCAATTTCTTCTTCAGCTTGGAAGGGATGACACGTTTCCTGCACACTACAAAGTTCCCAGAAGTAGAAAACCTCTAAAGTTTTGTCAGATTGAATTCACAGCCTCTGACACACAAATAGCTTATCCAAGATTCTGGAGTGACTGAGCACATCTCACTTACCAGGCCCAGTACCATCATATCATCGGCATAATGGACCAGTGTGCTATACTGGGGAAGAGAAAGGTAATCAAGTACCGGTGAACTAAATGATGACAGGAAGGCAGGCAATGATACAGCATGAGTTAAGCCTTTGAGGGTGTATCGTGAGTCTTGGCAGCTGGAAGCCCACTGCCTCTGGTGGGACTTATGGACAGAAACGGAGACAGAGCCTTTTCCAGATCAATAGCTGCCAACCAGGGACTAGGCCATGTGTGAATCTGCTTGAGCAATGAAACCACATCTGGTACAACAGCTAAAATTGGATTCAGTACCCGCCTAAGTTTACAGCAACACACTGTCATTCTTCAAGATCCATCTGTCTTCTGTGGAGGCCAAGTAGAAGACCAGTACCAGGATATGGGAAAAGTCACCAAACCTGCATTTTTCAGGTCCTCGATGGAGGCATTCATCTCTCTAATGCCCCCTGGGATGAAACACTACTTTAGATTTACTCTATTCCTAGGGAGAACCAGATATAATGGCTTCCATTCAGCCTTTCCCACCATAATAGGTCTCACTCTACAGGTCAGGAAATCAATTACAAACCAAGAGCTGAGCATGCTTATTCCAATTGTGAATTCCAGACTGGGAAAATAAACACAAGATGCGTTCAGGAGCTCACTGGGCCTGCTGTTTAATGGAACCGAGCCAGAGCCCTCTAGGTCACCTGACCTCAGTGAGCCCCTGCTCAGCCTGGAGGGCCACAGAAGCACTTTACCTCTCCTGGAGTCAAGTGGCACTTCAGAACCTGTGTCCAATAGTCCCTAAAAGTTGTGATTATTTCCTTTTTCCCAATGTATAGTCACCCTAGTAAAAAGTCTCTTTGGGAAGACTAGAAGAATGATTTAGAGTCTCGATTTTAAGGAGTGTATGTAGACCTTAAGAAACAAAAGAAACAGCTTTATTTATTTATTTATTTATTTTTTATTTTTATTTTTTAACCGGCAAGGTGATCTCAGTAGGGAAAAAGCAGGGAACTTGTAGTTCTGGACAAGGAAGTTAGGGAACACCTAGGTAAGAGGTAGAGAACATAGGAGAGAGTCTCGCTTTTACAGGGAGAAGAGGAAGCTGGAGAAGAGCAAGTAGAAATTAGTCTTTGTCATTTCGTCTAGACCAAAATTCATATCTTTTTTGTATAGGGTTCTACTTCTTTTATAAATTTTGACACCTCCCCAAAGTAAAAACTCATGTGTAATTCTTATTTCTCAATGTCCTGTATGATGAAGTTTGGATTAGTGCTTTCAGTTGAGAGAACTTATCCATATCACTCAATTTAACACACGCCCATACTTCATCAATATGTAACCAACAGCTATTAAAGCCCTATTACTCTCTGAATTATGCAACAGACTCATGTATGTATAGTATGAAATTTCTCAAGTGCCAGTTTTGTCCATGCTGTATTGCACATCCCATTGATTTTTCATGTTTTTTAAAAAAGATATTATTTATTTATTTATTTGTGAGAGAAAGAGAGAGATGAGAGAGCAAGAGCACTGATGCATCAGCAGGCAGAGTGGCAGACAGAGGCTGAGAGAGAAGCAGGCTCCCTGCCGAGCAAGTAGCCCAATGCGGGACTCGATTCCAGGACCTTGAGATCATGATCTGAGTCGAATGCAGCGGCCCAACCAACTGAGTCACACAGGAGTCCCTAATGTTATTTTTGCATAGGTGTAGTGTGTCTCAAAACTGCTAGTCTTAACAGACAGAAATCTTATTGTTCTACTTAGTATAAATATAACTAGAAATGTACCTGTCCATATGTTAGATGGATGGGTTTCAGTAAAAGAAAATTGTTGCCTATACTTTTACCAATTGTACTTCTTAGGAACCACTGCATATTATTCTCATTCTGAAAGATGAAAAATTTCATCAGAAAACTAAACTATCTTTAAGTGCTTCAAATGGGCATTTTCCAATAGTGAGAAACCAACTTTAAAACTTTGAATCTACTATATCAGGTTAGCAGAAGACTTCATACAAGCAAGGTCAGGACCAAGGCAGACAATAGGATTATGGAACTGAATATATCAATATGAAATTAGAGAAAAATAAAGATAAGGGTAGAGGTCTACCATAGGTGTAAGTGAAGACATGCAATGAGAGAACAAATAGAGTGCAGAAGCCATGTTTGAACAAACAATAGCCCAGATTCTTTACAAATGAAGGAAGACATCCATACATTTCACAAACTCTGTAGACCCTCCAAAAATAATGACAAAGATAGTCACCGCACAGAATCAGATTGAAGAGTGATGATAACCAAATAGAAATTCAGTACCCCAATGTTTATAGCAGCAATGGCCACGGTCGCGAAACTGTGGAAAGAACCAAGATGCCCTTCAATGGACAAATGGATAAGGAAGATGTGGTCCATATACACTATGGAGTATTATGCCTCCCTCAGAAAGGATGAATACCCAACTTTTGTAGCAACATGGACGGGACTGGAAGAGATTATGCTGAGTGAAATAAGTCAAGCAGAGAGTCAATTATGATACGGTTTCACTTATTTGTGGAGCATAACAAATAACATGGAGGACATGGGGAGATGGAGAGGAGAAGGGAGTTGGGGGAAATTGGAAGGGGAGATGAACCATGGGAGACTATGGACTCTGAAAAACAATCTGAGGTTTTGAAGGGGCGGGGGGTGGGAGGTTGGGGGAGCCACATGGTGGGTATTACGGAGGGCATGTATTGCATGGAGCACTGGGTGTGATGCATAAACTATGAATTCTCTTATGCTGAAGAGAAATAAAAAATTATAAAAAATAGAAATTCATAAAAGTAAGCAGGTAAAAATATACTTTAAAGTTGAGCGATATGATAGAAAAATGAAATCTAGGAGAAAATGAAATGGAATCTTTCACAGTCTACAAAAACAGGTGTCAATACAGGATTCTATAAGCAGTGGAGATATTCTTCAAAAATATGAATTAAAAATGTTCTCTCTCTCTCTCTCTCTCTCACACACACACACACACACACACAGAATGAAAAAATTCATCACCAGCAAATGTGCACAAAGAGAAATAATCCTAAATGTTCTTTAGGTAGAAAAAATAGAACTCCAAGGTAAAACCGTATTATAGGAAATGAGGAGTGAAGAAAGGTCATGATGGGAATAAATATAAAAGAATATTGAGTGCACAATGACTATAGAAACAAAAATAATATTTTATGGATTTTCAAGTATATGTAAAAGTATCATAATGTAAATGTAGGCTGGAAGCCCAAGGGGAGAATTGTGTTTAATTATTTCACAAATCCAGCATTATAAGGGAAGTTATAGAATAAATCCTTTGCATTTGCTGTTAGTAATTCTTAAGACTGTAACAACCCAGGCATGCATATTGTAAGGTGTGTGATAGAGGAAGTACAGACTTAACAACCTCACAGAGAAAAGTGGAAACACAAAAAATATTGGAATGTTTCTATAAAGGGAAAAAGAGCCCTAAGAAGTATGAATCAAAAGATAAGATGGCAACAAGTATTGTACTCCATGTTACAATGCGGTTGATTCTAAGTACTATTTGTTTAAATTCAAGTAATTCACGCATAGTGTATTATTACCTTCAGATAGAGTTCGGTAATTCATCAGTTGCATATAAACCTCAGTGCTCATTATATCAAGTGCCTCCTTGATGCCCATCTCCACATACCCCATGACACCTCCCACATCCCCTCCAGCAATTCTTCCTGTGTTTCCTATAGTTAAGTGTCTTTTATGGTTTGTCTCCCTCTCTGATATTGTCTTAGTTTACTTGTTCCTCACTTCCCCTATGTGGCTCTGTTGATTTTTATACCACATATAAAACCGGTTTTAAATGGGTCGGAGTTTAAATTATAAGTGTGTGAAAAAAACACATAAATGCATAAATATATGCATCCACCCAGTCCCGTTTAGCTTTGGTTTTTTGAAGTCAGCTCCACGCCCAATGTGGAGCCCGACATGGGTCTTGAACTCATGACACTGAGATCAAGACCTGAGCTGAGATCAAGAATCAGGTGCTTAACTGACTGAGCCATCCAGGTACCCGCTTCTAGGGCCCTGTTCTTGAAATGTGCATACTGCTGTCGTTTCCCGTTCTTAGAAGACACCCTAAGGATACAGCCTTGAGATAGAAATGTGGTGAAAAGACTATTTGGATGCTCTGAACCCACTGAAATCCTCTGTCTAAACATCTCAGATTTGATGGGCAGGTGTGGATATCTACTAGTCTTTTGGACACCCTACACAAGACTCGGAAATAAATTTCTTTGCTTCTTAAACTGCCACCCACCAATCTGAGGTGGTCCACCTCTTTCTTGCTTTTATCCCTGCCCTCCTCTTATGGGGAGGAGATGCGGTGTGAAGTTTAGATCACACACAGGAAGTTCCTGGAATAGGGAAGCCACACCATGGCCTGAAACACAATGACGACAGAATACACATTTTGTTTGATGTATACGTGTAATGTCAACTGACATTTAAGAAAAAAATTACTCACTTAAATAAGGCTTAATGGGTTTCAAAGCATATAGGAATAGGTTATCTGACAAGAGGAAAGTTAATGTAGAATTCAGTATTAAAAAGAACGGCAAAACCTCTGACCAAGGAACACTCTGGTAACTCCCTTATGACTCAAGGGAATCACACACAAAATAGAAAATATTTTTAATCCAATGTTAATGAAGGTGGCCCACAACTTGTATGGGGTGGAGATGAAGACACGCTTGAGAAAAAACTATAGTCAAAACTGCATAAATAAGAGAAGAATGGTTGGATAGGAATGATTTCAACCTCGACCTCAAGAAGCTGTTAAGAAGAGTATCCAATGGTGGGTGCTTGGGTGCCTGAGTTGGTTAAGTGTCTGACTCATAGTTCTGGCTCAGGTTATGACCTCAGGGTCTTGAGATCAAGCAAAGTGACAGGCTCTGCACTCAGCATAGAGTCTGCTTCAGGTCTTCTGCCTCTCCTTCTGCCCATCACTCAACTTGGGCAAGCTCTCTGTCTCTCTAGAATAAAGAAATGAAATCTTTTTTAAATTTTTAAAATTCTATTTATTTATTTGTTTGTTTGTTTGAGAGAAAGAGAGAGAGACAGAGAGAGATCACAATAGGCAAAGTGGCAGGCAGAGGGAGAGGGAGAAGCACGCTCCCAGCTGAGCAGGTTTTACGATACTGGTCTGGATCCCAGGACCCCGGGACCATGAACAAAGTTGAAGGAAGACGTTTAATGGACTGAGACACCCATTTTCCCCTGAGTAACATCTTTCTTGAAAAAAGAACATCTAATGGGAAAAACACAGTTTCTCAACAAATGGTATTGGAAAACCTGGACAACAGCATGCAAAGGAATGAAACTGGACCATTTTGTTTCACCATATACGAAAAGAAAACAGGATTATAGGGGAAGAGAAGGATAACTAAAATGAGATAAAATCAAAGAGGGAGACACCCCACAAAAGGCTCTTAACAATAGCAAAGAATCTGTGGGTTGTAGGAGGAGAAATGTTGGGGTAATGGTGTATCTGGGTGAGGGGAATTAAGGAGGACACTTGACATAAAGAGCACTGGGTGTTTTATGAAACTGATGAATCACTAAATTCTACCTCTGGTCGTCATATTACACTCTTTGTTCACTGACTGAGTTTAAATTAAAACAATACTGGAAGTCCTAGCCACCGCAATAAGATAACAAAAAAGAACAAGGGCATCCACGTTCAGCAAGGAAGGACTAAAATTTTCACTATTCGCAGACAGCATGATACTCTATATAGAAAACCCAAATGACAACAACAATATACTGCTAGAACTGTTACATACATTCAGTAAAGTCACAGGATATAAGGTCAAGGTCAGAAACAAGTTTCATTTCTATACACCAATAATGAAGCAACAGACAGAGAAATTAAGGAATCAATTGCATGGACACTTGCATCAAAGACCTCATGATACATAGTTAGAAACCTCATCAGAGAAGTAAGCAACTATACCCTGAATGTATAAAACCCTGGTGAAAGAAATTGAAGATGACAGAAAGGAATGGAAAACTATGCCACGGTCATGGATTAGAAGAACATACATTGTTAAGATGTCTACACTACCCAAAACAATCTACGCATTTAAGGCAATCCCTATCAAAACACCACCAGCATTTTACAGACCTAAAGCAAAAAATCCTAAAATTTTTATGGAACCACGAAAGACCCAGAATAGCCAAGGGAACCTTCAATAAGAAAAGCAAAGCTGGAGGCATCACAATTCTGGCCTTCATGTTATATACAAAGGTGTAGTGATCAGAACAAGATGGCACAGCCCCAAAATAGCCACATCAATGAATGGAATACAACAGAAAACCAAAAAGGAAACCACATCTACCTGGCCCATTAATGTCTGAGGAAGCAGGAAAGACCATCTAGTGGAAAAAAGAGAGTCTCTCTAAGGAATGGTGTTGAGAAAACTGGACAGCAACAGGCAAAAGAAGGAAACTGGGCCACTTTCTTACAGCACACACAAAAATAAATCAAAATGGATCACAAAGACCTGAACATGAGACCCAAAGCCATCAAAGTCCTAGAGAACACAACGTGTTTGATAGCAGCCATAGCAATTCCTTCGAGATATGTCTCCTAAAGCAAGGGAAACAAAAGCAAGAATAAACTATTGGGACTTCATCAAAATATCAAGCTTCTACTAGGGAAAGGAAACAATTAACAAAACTAAAGGTAATCTATGGAATGGGAGAAGGTATTTTAAAATGACATATTTGATAAGAGGTTAGTATCCAAAACATATAAAGTACTTATAAAACTCAAAACCCTCAAAATGAGGAGTGCATTTAAAAAATAGGCAGAAGATTATGAATAGACATTGTTCCAAAGCAGAAAGATAAAATATCATGACCATTCCCACCATTAATGTATGGTTGGTTTAAACATAGGACAATATGTATTAAATCACGTTAACCAATTAATGAAGGGGAAAATCCTACAATCATCGGAATAAAGGTACTCCAAGTGTTTGATGGAAGTCCACATATACTCAATTCAAATATTTGTAGTACAGAAGAAGAACGGAACTTATTGATGTCACAGTAAATATAGTAAAATGTTAAAGATTTTCTAATTCATCAAGAATGAGACAAGGCTGTCCATTGGGACCAGTTCTTTGTAACATGGTACTGGGTGGGTCTGTCCTATGTAAAATGAAAAAAAAGAAGGGAAAATGTTTAAAATAGCCGAAACAGGGACTTTTGGATGGCTATCGGTTAAGTGTCTGCCTTTGGCTCTGGTCATGATCCCAGGGTATTGGGATCGAGTCCCTCATAGGGCTCCTTGCTCTGCACTGAGCCTGCCTCTCCCCTGCTTCTACTCTGTCTTTCTAAGAAAAAGAAATAAAATCGTTAAAACAAAATAAAATAAAATAAAATGGAAGAAACAAACTGGTAGTGTTCCAAGATGATGGCATTGTGCATGTTGAAACTGAAAATGGGTATGGACATACAGTTTTTAAATCATAGCATGGTTGCTGGACAGAAATTCAATGTACAGATATATCTGTGTATATCAGCCCTATCAAAATATAACATTTCAAATGATGACATTTTTAAAAATTTTATTTAAGAGAAAGAGAGAGAGATATCACAAGTAGGCAGCAGGGGAGGGAGGGCAGCAGGCTCCCCACTGAGCAAAGAGCCTGATGCCGGCCTTGATCCCAGAACTCTGAGACCATGACCTAAGCCAACCCACTAAGCCTCCCAGGCGACCCAGAATATGGTATTTTTTATAGCATCTACTACTTAGAGTAAATTTTTCTTTAAAGATTCATTTATTCATTTGAGAGAGGGAGAGAAGTAGGGAGGAAACAGGGGCACAGGGACAGAACATTTCAAGCTGACCCCCCATGGAGCATAGAGTCTGACGCAGGGGCCATCCCATGACCAATGAATTTTGACCTGAGCTGAAGCCAGGAGTCAGCTGTTTAAGTGACTGAGCCACCCAGGCACCTCCTACTTGGAATAAGTTTAACACAGATTTCAAAAGATTTGTTGGAGAAAGTTCATAAAACTTTATTGAGAGAATTTCAACAGTGAAGTACCCCACATAAGAGTAGTTTGCATGTTCCAGCTTGTCCTTGTTTAAATCTGGGGCTGTCTTTCACCTGTAAGATAGAACAGTTGGAAACTTTACTCAGGAGAATTTTATTTCCAGTAAATTAATGGTACAGGAAGGATGCTATTGTTTTCATTTTTAAAAAAGATTTTATTTATTTATTTGACAGACAGAGATCACAAGCAGGCAGAGAGGCAGGCAGAGAGAGAGAAAGGAAAGCAGGCTCCCCGCTGAGCAGAGAGCCCGATGCGGGGCTTGATCCCAGGACCCCGGGACCATGACCTGAGACGAAGGCAGGGGCTTTAACCCACTGAGCCACCCAGGTGCCCCTGTTTTCATTTTTTTAAAGAGAGAATTCCAAGCATGTATTTTACCAAAGCTTTTTGAACACACCACACTTTCTACTGGCACAGCAAAACAAAAAGACAGTTCAGTTTCACAAAAAATCCCAATAGCATGCAAGGAACTGAAAAACACAAGAAATTTACATGTAAATATCATTTAAAGATTTCAATTTGAAATAATATACTAATATATGATGCTGAAGGAATAATGCCAAGTTGGTTACTGCTTCAGTGATGTCAGTAGAGAAACGAGTACCACATATAATTTATTCTTGGTTATGGTTATGTGGAAAACTGTTTTTGTCAGCTAGTTTATCCCTTATGTCCTGGGTTAAGCAGGGTAACCATTTGCCTTAACGGTGTTTGCCTTAATGGTGTTCCGGTTGGTCAGATAGATTATATAGTCACACACTTCACACGAGTCAGAATGAGTAAAATTAACAACACAGGAAACAAGAGATGTAGGCGAGGAGGGGGAATAAAGGGAACCCTCTTACACTGTTGATGGGAATGCAAACTGTACAGACACTGTGCAAACAAGTATGGAGGTTCTTCAAGAAGTTAAAAATAGAACTACCTTGTGACCCACGAGTTATACCAGGAGGTTTCTACCCATGGACACAAAGTTACAGGTCGAAAGGGTACAAGCACCCCAATGTTTACAGCAGCATTATCAACAAAAACAAAACTATGGAAGGAGTCCAAATGAATATCAACTGATTAATGGATAAAGAGGTATATGTATATGTACACATATACGTATATCTTTCTATACACACAGTGGAATATGACTCAGCCATCAAAATGAATGAAATCTTGCCACTTGGAAGGATATGAGTATACCTAGAGTGTATTACACTAAGGGAAATAAGTCATCTAGAGAAAAACAAATAACATGATTTCACTGATATGTAGAATTTAAGAAACAAAACAGATGAACATATGGGGCAGGAGAATAAGACAGAGAGGGAAGCAGACCATGAGACTTAACTATAGAGAACAAACTGAGTGTCGATGGAGGAAGATGGGTTGATAATGAGCTACAATGTTGATGGGTATTAAGGAGAGCCCTTGTGGTGATGAGCACTGAGTGTTATATATATGTGAAGAATCTCTGAATTCTACCCCTGAAACCAATATTACACTATCTGTTAATTAACTAGCATTTAAATAAACATTGGGAAAAAAAAAAAACAAGAATAGGGATCCAAGTCTCCACAGAGAAATACAACAGCAACCATTGGGCTTCTTTTGTTCACAATGGCAGTGGCATCTCAATTCACATGTTAAAATTTGACCAAAGATGTTATCAGATAAAAAAACTCATGCAAAATGGAATACCTCTGTATTCCATGTATGGTACCAACAGAACCACAGAATACAAATATCAGCATTGAAAATGGTATATGTGGGGCACCTGGGTGGCTCAGTGGGTTAAAGCCTCTGCCTTTAGCTCAGGTCATGATCTCAGAGTCCTGGGATCGAGCCCCACATCAGGCTCTCGGCTCTGCAGAAATCCTGCTTTCTCCTTTCTCTCTGCCTGACTCTCTGCCTACTTGTGATCTCTGTCAAATAAATAAATAAAATCTTTTAAAAAAGAAAAAGGCAGGGTCATAGGGAAGTTCTATTTTTAATTTCTTGAGGAATCTCCACACTGTTCTCCAAAGAGGCTGCACCAACTTACATTCCCACCAACAGTGGAAAAGGGTTCCCCTTTCTCCACATCCTCTCCAACACATGTTGTTTCCTGTCTTGCTAATTTTGGCCATTCGAACTGGTGTAAGGTGATATCTCAATGTAGTTTTAATTTGAATCTTCCCTATGACCCTGCCATTGCACTCCTGGGTATTTACCCCAAAGATACAGATGTAATGAAAAGAAGAGCCATCTGTACCCCAATGCTTACAGCAGCAATGGCCATGGTCGCCAAACTGTGGAAAGAACCAAGATGCCCTTCAATGGATGAATGGATAAGGAAGATGTGGTTCATATACACTGTGGAGTATTATGCCTCCATCAGAAAGGACGAATGCCCAACTTTTGTAGCAACATGGATGGGACTGGAAGAGATTATGCTGAGTGAAATAAGTCAAGCAGAGAGAGTCAATTATCATATGGTTTCACTTATTTGTGGAATATAACAAAAAGCATGGAGGACAGGGGGAGTTAGAGAGAAGGGGGTTGGGGTAAATTGGAAGGGGAGGTGAACCATGAGAGACTATGGACTCTGAAAAACAATCTGAGGGGTTTGAATTGGTGGGGGGGGTGGGTGGGAGGTTAGGGTACCAGGTGGTGGGTATTATAGAGGGCACAGATTGCATGGAGCACTGGGTGTGGTGAAAAAAATGATATTGTTATGCTGAAAATAAAAAAAAAAGAAAGAAAATGGTATATGAGTTGAATTTTATATATATCTGTGTGTGCGTGTGTGTGTGTGAGTAAAGATGGGTTCAGAAGTTAAGGGATTCTCAGAGAGTCACACAAGTTACCTTAGAGTAGGTAGTAGAACCTCCCTAAGTGCCTCAGCATATATCATACTGATATTGAATCCAAATATATTTTGCGTTTGATAAAAGCAGAACTTACAGAAGGATCTGAGTATTATTAGCTGTATGTTGAAGTATCTATACTCAGAACCAGAAAATGTTTTCATATTTTATGATTTAAGAAGGCTTTGACCCAATTTCTTTCTCTGTCTACTAGTATATGAGTCAGGTCATCAAGATGTTCCAGTTTGAACTACTTGGGAAAGTATCTTCATATGTAAAGTCTGTTATTAATGTATCATTAAAGTTATATCTACACAGATAAAAATAAGATATTCAGGAAAAGACCCTTATAGTTTGCATTGTCAATGGATAACATACCTGCTCTTGGCATTTTAATGGGCTCTAAAAATGGCAGATTTCTCCCCTTGACACCAGGGTGATATCCAGTTACACGCCCAGCCTCTGCCTGAGGCAGCTTCTGGAGATCAGCTTTCAGGTCTGGTCCTTAAAATACAAAGGTACTCAATTGAAGCAGTAAATATGAAATACAAATGAAAGCCTATAGGCTAGTGTGATAAAAAAAAAAAATAATGTGATGGAAAAATGCATTTCACACCCTCGTTTTCCACAAGTGTGTTATGCTTTATTTCAAGAGACATTCCAAAGATCAAGCGCACTGCACTTCGTTTCCTTTCTATTATCATAGTGTTCTAGGAATAGAGAGCATCAACTAGCTAAGAAATCAAGTCTATATCATGCGTAAGATTTTATTTAAAAGTACAATGGGGTTTTCTGAAGGATGAGCTGTGTGTATTTGTGGGCCTCTAACAAATCCCATCCTGGTGACATCCATTCCCTACTAGAGCAACCTGCAAGGTATTTTGTCAAATTTCCCTAGTCAGATTTCAGGGCAAAGTCCCTCTGTATACCTTAGGATAAAGGAGTCACATATAGAACAAAGTTCCAAAAGTAACAGCAAAACATTAGTGATTAACAGTCCAAATTGTGTCTTACAGTAAGAATAAAAGGAGGAGGGTGGAAAGACTCAATGGACTTTGTTGTCAGACGTCTTGTGGAAACATCTTAACAGTGAATCCCTAAAATAATCCATGCCTGAATGGTGTAAATAATTCATGACAAGTACTTGATGAAAATGCTCTATTTGGAAGACATTCATTTCTTCTTTCACGATCATTTTTTAGACACATTTGACTTACCTAATCATAAAAGTATTTAAACACCTTTCAAAGACGCTTAATAATTATACTATATAATGACCCTAATGCCAGTTTCCTGAATTACACAGCTCTTACGAAACGTACCATATCAAATGATGAAAAAGACAGTGGCTATCATTCATTGAGCTCTTTTCTGGAGTTCCTGTCCTGTTCCACTGAACTGAATTGATTCCTGTGCCAGTAGTAAGCTATATTACCATATAGACACATTTGAGTAGTAAGCATTCTATAGAGAACCACACTCCCTTTTTTGTATAGCAACACAGACGGTAGGAAGAACACAAACCTCTTTTTAAACTCTTATGTTAAATAATCTCTACACTCAGTATGGGCCTTGAATATTCCACCCAGACATCAAGACTCACACGCTCTACTGACTGAGCAAGCCAGGTTCCCCAAGAACATAAACCTTGTAATGAAATATGCATTGTGTCTCCATGTGTCAAGCAGTCGTTGGGAAGCCACAATCCCTGAGCCTTAGTTTTCTCATTTCTAAAATGTGGCTCCCATCCCTATGCAAAACGGCCTTATTCCACATCTTGTAGGGTATGCTGACTTGGCACTCAGCCTGTGCTGCTGAAAACTGCTTGCGCTTTCCATGAAATGAGTGAAAAGGCCCCACAAAAATGTGCTAAGAACAAATTAAACTAGGGAAATGATGTATATGTTGTAGTTAAACACTGTCCTCCAATTTAGAGAGGGCTGCATTTTCAAGCACACCAATTAATTCCTAAGGAAAAGGGAGGAATTCATTATGGTGAAGGACTACGTAAAGCTGCACACTGTACACTCTTCACATTTTCAACCCATTTCCAGGAAATGACTGAGATTCTCTTCTCATCTTTTCTTTCCTCCTGTCATGGGTTTGTCAGAATGCACAATGCACACATAGACCCTCTGTCCCCACAGACTTTCTTCTTCCCTTTTTCATCACCTTGAGCTGCAGGTGGTGCTTCCACTTCCTTCCCAGGTTCAGGTTTCATATCCCGGCTCTCAGGTGGTGCCTCCTTTTGTTTTGGTTTCTCAACCCTGGGTTTCTGTGTCTAGGGTGGGCCAATAAAAAGTTGTGTGGTTAATACATGCTAACAGTGTAAATACACATCAGACATTGGAATATCAAACAATGAATAAGCATAAAGACACTCCCACATCATGATTCTATGTGCTTACTCTTTTTTTTTAAAATATTTTATTTATTTATTTGACAGACAGAGATCACAAGTAGGCAGAGAGGCAGGCAGAGAGAGAGTAAGGGAAGCAGGCTCCCTGCTGAACAGAGAGCCCAACGTGGGGCTCGATCCCAGGACCCCAGAATCATTACCCAACCCGAAGGCAGAGGCTTTAACCCACTGAGCCACCCAGGCGACCCCTATGTGCTTATTCTTTTTTTTTTTTTTTTTTTTTTTTTTTTTTTTGTAGTGACTCTTCCCACAGTGTAGCTGGTGCAAGAGGAGGTAGCCACCAGCACTTTGGAGTCTACTGTAAGCTCTGCTGGGATGGATATGCGCAATTGGTGCTTAATTATCATGAAAAAGAAGACATAGTCTGTATTTCCACAGGTACCAGGAATATGGAATCCTCCTGTTTCACTGTTTCCCCCCTTTTATCAGCAGAGTAGTTTTTATCAGTGTCTGTATGTCGGTTGGCAGCTCAACAAAATGTCCAGAGCAATGAACGTACAGTAATCTAAATAATCCCGTATGGAAATACTCACACCCACACGCTGAGTAGACCCTGGGTCATCTTTGCGTTTGGGTTTGGATCTTGATCTGGCTCGGCCACTCATAGTCCTCCTTGAAAGTAGAATACTGGTATTTAGAAAATGTATCATGCTTAGCGAAATAAGTCAAGCAGAGAAAGACAACTATCATATGATCTCCCTGATATGAGAAAGTGGTGATGCAACATGGAGGCTTAAGTGGGTAGAAGAAGAATAAATGAAACAAGATGGGATTGGGAGGGAGACAAACCATAAGTGACTCTTAATCTCACAAAACAAACTGAGGGTTGCCGGGGGGAGGGGGTTTGGGAGAAGGGGGTGGGATTATGGACATTGGGGAGGGTATGTGCTTTGGTGAGTGCTGTGAAGTGTGTAAACCTGGTGATTCACAGACCTGTACCCCTGGGGATAAAAATATATGTTTATAAAAAATAAAAAATTAAAAAAAAAAATAGAAAATGTACTCTAAAGGAGAGGTATATCACTTCTAAGGCCACAGGTTTAATTATTTCTTACTTTGAAAATACGTTGAAAGCCAACCTAGTATCAGTATAGCGTCCACGCTGTGTTCACACCAAATACATGGGCTGCAAAGATCATCTACTTCAGGCTGGCGGTGAATCACCTTAGGCACAGGCTAAAACATGAGGCTTAGTCTCCCAGCTAGATTCCCCAGTACAAAAGGCATTTGAGAAAATAGTGCTGTACATTAAACTGCACTCACTATCAGTATAGCCACATTGCCATTTATGACGCTTTTACTGCCTTAAATCAGGTTTTGTTGCAACACAGAGAAAGAAAGAATCCTTTGCATACTCCCTATGGCTGTGTCTGCACTACAACGGTTCAGGTGCCTGGTCATTAAATGGGCCATCTCCTCCCTTGACACTGTGCACCGTGCACTACAAATCTCGGGGCACTAGTTACAAGGCCCCAACTTTCCCTTTTTCCTGGTCTTTTCTATACCGCCTGGTCTGGCCCCTGCACAGGGACCCATAGAGGATCCAGGCCGGTGTGCTCTGCCGGCAGTTGCAAGTGTTCCAGGACTCAGGCACCTCAACTAACCCCTCAGGACCTCCTCACCCAGTCCACACCCCATCTTCACCTTCCTCCTCAGCCCACCAACGTAGCTTGCCCTGTCCCCACCACCAGGATAAAGAGAGGAGGACAAGCGCAATGGCGGCCGCGGGGTCAGTGAGGAGAAGGGCTGTAGCTCCTTGGCGCTTCCACCTAGGACGCCACAGCTCTACTGTCCCCACCTGCCTGAGGCCCACTGGCTCCCTCTCCATCCTCACTCACATTTAAGCTCCTGGAAGGGCTGATATGGGGACCTACCAGTTGAATTCAGGTAGCGAGAAAGCTCACAGCACAGCGAACAGAACCTCCTCGATTGAACTCAGCTCTGTTCACAGAACGCCGGCAGCAATGTGAGCACAGCAGTGAGCACGCGCACTGTTCGCTCACAGTAAAGATCCGGCTCAAAGTAATGAGCATGCGCACTGTTCGCTCACAGCAATGCGCATGCGCACAGATCCAGAGGCGTGCAACGTGGGTGAGGTTTTCCCGCCTAAGCATCTGCAGACACTTACTACCACGTAGTTTGCCGAGAAGAAAAGAGACTTGAGCAGTCTCTTTTTCAAACCACCCTATCTCTCCTGTGCATCCAGATACTTCGGGGACATACAGCCACAGCTTACCCTTAGTGAACAAGGTGTCTCAGTAAAAGTGCTTAGCCAGCTAGCAATATGAAGAATGTTAATCCAAGTTTGATGTGGGCTTTGAGTTGTCATTTTTTCCTTTGCTTTGGGGTCTGTGTCATACTTGAAGAAATTCGTGCACCTATGTATGATAAATTCATTAACACCTTTTTCTTTATGTTCTTGTTCGGACAACAGCACATTGACATCTCTATCCCTGTCTACACAGTTCTACATCTGAACTGTATTCATCCGGTCTATGTATGTTTCAGAAATATCCAGGTATTGATCCTGGGGTTTAGGCTCAGTCCATGGTCACATGGCATACAGCAGTAGTGTCTATGCTCCTCAAATTCTGTGCTTCCCACGTTACAGCCATGTACATCGTAGCAAAGCTGACTTTATCTCATAAAGGGAGAGCACTACCCAGACAATCCTTAATGGAGTCTTGGAGGTAGCAGAGCAAGAGAGATATTTATATTTCAGATTTTGAAGTCTGGTATACAGCAGATCTTTTAATTTGGAGGAAGGTGTGATTAAGGTTGGATGTGAATCATGATATAATGGTTTAAGTTTGGATGACACGAAGGAAAAGCATTTTACAGACATTTGTTTGTCTGTTTCTTTGAGAGAGAGAGAGAGAGATACAGAACGACCATTCAAGCAGGAGGAGAAGCAGAGGCAGAGGGAGAAGCCTATTCCCCACCGACTTGGGAGCCGGATCTGGGGCTGGACCCCAGGATCTGGAGATCATGACCTGAGCCAAAAGCAGACCCTTAACCATCTGAGCCACCCAGGTGCCCCACAAGGCAAGTCCTTTCACACTTTTGATTGATGTGTTAATGGGTTTTTCAGGTAGTTCCTAGAACAAAGAAGAAAGCTATTTGCGGCTCTTCTGTTCTTAGGCAAGGCCTTGCTGGATTAGTGAATTTATGTTGGTATAGGGAGTAAAATGGGGTCTCTCATGTGAATCAGGAGCCTGTTTCAAGCCATGACCCAAGTAGGTAATGATACTGCTGCTAGGAGGTGTGGCCGGGACCAGCATCAGCTGACACCCCAGAAAGGATAACAAGCTGTATCAGAAGAAGGCTGCAGGGGCAGATCTTTAAATCCCAATTAAATCCTTTAGAAAAGAGTAGAATTTTGCAGCAAACTGCCAGACTCTTCGGACTGAGCCCACTATAACTGACCACTTAGAAAAGGCTACTGGCTGCGATAGCTGTGCCCGACTGATCTCTGAACACAACTGAGATCCTTCACTGCTTGAACAAGAAAAGCAGTAATGCCCAGAGCTGACCCCGACCAGAACGGACTGGACCGAGGCCTTCTTTCAAGGGCATGCCCACAGACTGACTTCCCCTTTGGTTCATTAACTACCTACACCCCTGTGTTATCTTGTTTGTCATGAGGTTTGTTTTATGTCCTGCTCGTGTGTGCTTTCACAGAGGGGTCATGACAGCTGATGAAACCAGGGGAGTATGAACTCTTGTTGATGCAGACAGTAATCTGTGTGCCGGTTTCCATTTTGATTACTTCGATATAAGTTAGCGGTTTTGTGTGAGGTGCATATGGAAGGGAGGACAAGAGGGGGGCCTTAGTCAGAATGTATCTTTTTCTAAAGAAATTGGGATATACTGTTGAACTTACCTGAGTCCTCTCTGTTCCATCCAGTTGGGCTTTTTTGAAGGGCATATCTTGAGTATAGCAAGGGAGGTCTCTCAGTCTCTCTGTCTCTGTCTCCCTAAAAAGCAGACTGAATAGGAAATGTGATTCTTCAAAAAAAATTTAAGACTGAGAGTAGTCATAGTCCTCAACGTTTTTATTTTACTTTTTATTCTTTTAAAATCATTGTCAGCAAGGAGACTTTCGTTACCAAATCTTACTTGTTTTTTATCTTTTATCCCCCATTTTTTGTGTGTGTGCACAGCACTCAGGATGTGCTCAAAGGCTAGGACATGGTGATTTCTGAATTTACACTCTCTGTAAATTATAAACATTCCAATTCCTGCCATCGGATACCTGGACAGTTGTGGGTAATGAGGTCCTGATGATGCCTGAATTGTTCCAGTGCACTTCACAGGGCAGACTTCAACCTGGTACAAAGCCAGTTGTGAAGATGCTGTGGTGACACTCAGGAAGCGGCTGCAAGTGTCAAGGACACTGTAGAGACAGGAAGAATCACCTGACTGCTGCTCCAGGAGCTATGTCTGGGCTGCTAAGCAAGAAGATAGTGCTGAGAGTGCCAGCAACTCCTCTACCTGTGGGAGGACTTTGGTTTTCTACAGGGCCAGAGCTTTTCTTCTTTCAGGCAGGAGAATCTAGGAAGAAATTCAAATCTCCACAGAACTAAGGTTGAGTGGGCATGGTGCACTTTCTGAAGATGCTGGGCAGCTGCGATTTTCCAGTGTACTCTGGACTGCTGGTAACTAAGCTCAGACTTAGTTTGGTGGTTGAGGTCAAAATGGGTATTACTAACCATGTGAAATCAACTCTCACACTGGCTTTATATGTTGGGCACGTTGTCGGAGATGGGGTCCTTTGCTATAAGCACAGAGTGCATGACCTTGGGCTATCTTCTTCTGTCTTCAGACATCAACACTTTTGGTTCCCAGGCTTTGGTCATAGAGTGGGACTTACAACCCCATGTAACCAGGCCTTTAGACAGGGACTGAAGTTCGCCACCCACTTCCCTTGTTGTTGTCTAGATTGCAGAGAGCAAGTTGTGGGATTTCTCACCCTCATAATCACATAAGCCAACTCCTGTAATGAATATCCTCTTATATATACCTGTACATCTATATGTAATCCTGTTGGTGCCATTTCTCTGGAGAATGGTGACTAATGAAGGTTTTCGTGCAGAGCATGTTTCTAGAGGAACTGAATGTTCAGGGTGGGTTTTCTGAATTGGTTCTTGGTTTGGTGGAATTGAGTGTCTAATCTCATTACATTAAGGAAGCTAATAGCTCATTTTCTAGTAGTAAAAACAGCACTGATAGTCTGTGAATTGTTGTTTATAGAGATACACAAAATATGTGCATTTGATACTCCTAAACAGTCACTTAGAAGAAGCAAGGAGTTATGTGACTCTGCACATGACACTGAAGAGGTTTGGAGTAGTGTGTTCTGGGGTCCAGAGCTGAGGGACAAAAAGAATTCTTGAGATGTCTTTGGTGCCAAAAAAAAAAGTGTTTTTATCAAAGCAAGGGCACAGGTCTAGTGGGAACCAAGAGCTGCTGCCCTGGGATTGGAAAGAGTAACTGATTATAGACCTTGGGGTTGGGAAGCTTCAAAAGGATTTTCATATGCTAAAGATGATTCCCAGGAAACCTGAGGCCCTGCTACTGTCAAACCCAGGTTTTCTCCTTAGCAAGGCATTAACATTAAGACAGCTGGGAGTATCCTGGATGTACATCTCTCCCTGGAGAAGGGAAGAAAAAGAAATTTGTCACCTGGCTATGCTGTTTTTCTCCCTTCAGGAAAATTTTAACAAGATTTACACCATTCCTGACAAAAGCGTTGGGCAAACCAGGAGGAGCAGAAGGAAGATCTCTAACCTTGATAAAGAGAAACCATGAAAAATCCTACATCTTACATCATGCTTAATAGAGAAAGACTACCTGCTTTTCTCTAACATCAAGATCCAAGCAAGAAACTAATGTAGCCACTGTGGAAAGGAGCATAGAGGTTTCCCAAAAAGTTAAAAATAGAACTACCCTACAATCTAGTAATTGCACTGATGGACATTTGTCCCCAAATACAAAAACAAAAATACAGAGGGATACTTGTAGCCTTATGTTTACAGCTGTACTACTTAGAACAGCCAGAGTATGGAAGCAAGCCCAGGGCCCATTCATAGAAGAATAAAGGGGATGCTGCAGATATACACAATGGAATATTACTCAGCCATATAAAGGAATGAAATCCTGCCACTTGGCACAAGATGGGGTAGATGTAAAGTGTATGATACCACATGAATTAAGTCAGTCATAGAAAGACAAATACTATGCATTTCACTGATATATGGAATTTAAGAAAGAGAACAAACAGGTAATGGAAAAAGAGAGAGAGAGAGAGAAAGAAACCAAGGAAACAAACTCTTAACAATGGAGAACAAACCCTTGGTTACCAGAGGGGAGGTGGGTGGGAGGATGCGTGAAATAGGCAATGGGGATTAAGGAATGCACTGTGATAAACCCTGGGTCATATATGGAAATGCTGATGGCTATATTGTACTCTTGAAACTAATGTAGTACTGTATGTTAACTACACTGGAATTTAAATTAAGCAAAGGGTATCTTGTGTTCATGAATTGAAAGAGTTAATGATGCTAAACTGTTTACACTCCAATACCCATCTATGGAATCAATGCAATCCCTATCGACATTTGGGTGGCATTTTTCACAGATAGACAAAGACAGTCCTGAGCTTAGTATGGAGCCACAATGACCCCAACTGCCAAAGACACCCTTAGAAAGAAGAATAAAGATGGAGGCATCCTACTTCTTGATTCAAACTAGTATTGTAAAGCTCTAGTAACCCAACTACTGTGGTACCAGATAAAGAAATAGACACATATACCAAAGGAATAGAATGAAAAGCCCAAAAATGAACCTACATATGCATATACATCCAACCAATATTTGACAAAGGAGTCAAAAGTATTCATGGGGAATGATGGTGTCTTTAATAAATGGTACTGAGGAAACTGGATAACTATAGGCAGAGTGATGAAAGTGGAGCCCTATCTTATTCCACTTGCAAAAATTAACTTGAAATGTAATGGGTTGTAAGCAAAAGATCTGAAATTGCAAAACTCCTAGAGGACAATGTAGAGAAAGAGAATGTTGACATTGGACACATTGGCACTTCCCAAGTGAGAGTGTTCCAGCATTATACTATATAAAATCAGTCACTCTTTATGATCCAAATTTCAGTCCAGAGACTGAGTATGACACCTCAAGTGCTAGCAATCAAAGAACAAATTTAATAAGGGGGACTACATCGAGCTAAAAAGCTTCTGCATGGCCAAAGGAACAATGAACAAAAGGAAAAGCCAACCTACAGAACAGGAGAAAATATTGATAAATATTCTGCCTGATACAAGGTTAATATCCAAAGTATAGAAGGAACACATACAGTTCAGTAGCATAAAATAAACAGTTCTGTTTTTTAGAAGGGTCCAAGGAACTAAATAGACAGTTCTCCAAAGAAGACATGCTAATGGCCAAGAGATCACGAAAAGGTACTTGACCTCACTAATCATCAGGAAAATGCAAACCAAAACTACAACCAGCTTCACTTCACACCTCTTAGGATGGCTATCATCAGACAAAAGTCAACACGACTTGGTGAGGATGTGGAGTAAAGGAAATTCTTGTGCACTGTTGGCAAGAATGTAAACTGGTACAGCCACTGTGGAAAGCAGTATGGAGAAAATTAGAAATAGAATAGAGTACCCGGCAACCAACCTCTGGGTACCTTGCCAAAGAAAATGAAATCAGGATATCAAAGAGGTATATGCACTCCCATATTCACTGCAGCATTACTCACAATAGCCAGGATATGAAAACAACCTAAGTGTCCAAACAAGGGAATGGATAAACATGATGGGGCATACATATCTATTGGAAAATCATTCAGCCATGAGAAGGAAGGAAATCCCGCCATTTGTAAAAACATGGATGGACCTTGAGGGCATTATGCTAAGTGAAACAAGTCGGATGAGAAAGGTGACTACTGTATGATCTCACCTACATGTGGACTCCAGGAAAGCTGAACTTGTAGAAACAGAGTAGACTGGTGGTTACTCCAGTTATAAAATGAGTAAGTCCTGGAGATCTGATGTACACCATGGTGATTATAGTCAGTTTTATTGTATTATAGACTTGGAAGTTGCTAAGAGTGTACATCTTGGGTTTGTTTTTTTTTTTAAAGACTTTATTTATTTGAGTTGGGTAGAGAGCTAGAGTCACAGAGGGAGAGAGAAACACACACACACACACAGAAGTCAAGAGCAGGAGTGAGGGGCAGAGGGAGAGGGAGAAGCAGACTCCTTGAAGAGTGTGGAACTGGATGCCAGGCTAGATACCAGGACCCTGAGATCATGATCTGAGACAAAGGCACACAGTGAACTGACTGAGCCACCCAGGTACCCCTAAGGGAGGAGACGTACCTGTTCTCACCACAAAAAGAAATTTTAATTATGTGATCAGCTAAGGAGTTGGATAATATGATGCTGGCCGTTGTTTCATGTATCTATCTGTTTGTCAGACTGTCTATCTGTCTGTTTTACATCTAACACTCTCTGTCCATACAGTCATATTTTGTACTCCTTAAAATTGCTCCATGTTGTATGTTACTTACATCGCAGAAAATCTGGGTCGGGGGAGAACCCCTTTCACCCCTGCTATCAGCATTCTACTGGAAGTTGTAGCCAATTTGCTGAGGCAAGACAGAGAAGGAAATGGCTTACCAGTTGGTGAGGAGAAAAAACAAACTCCAGCTCACAGATCATATGATTGTCCACACAGAAATATTTTAGAGACTGTATAAAAAATACTCATAGCAGTAACAAGTGAGTTCATGAACATTGCAAGATATGAGTTCCACAAACAAAAAACCAAGCACCTTCACATTTCTATAAACTAGCAATGAAATACTGGAGGCAAAACTTAAAAAAAAAACCCTCCCCATACCATTTATCATAGAGCCATCCCCATATCTAACAAAATACGTGCCTGGTCTGCATTCTGGAAAACCACATTTAACACTGTGGGTGGAACTCAATTGCATTATGCTGAAAGAAGGAGTCTCAAAAGATTTCGGGCTCTATTATTCCATTCATATGATATTGTCGAAATAACAAAAGTCTATTATTGGAGTACGAATAGGTGGTCATCAGGGGCTAGGGGTGGGGTAAGAGAATACAGGAGCAGCATAAAGAACTCGGGAAGGTCTGAAGGGTGATATCAAACTTCTGCATACTGACTGTAGCACTGATTATATGAATGTGTACCTGTGTTGAAATTCATAGAACTGTATGCGAAAATGTGAGTTTTACTATGTAATTAACAACAGGAAGTTGCCTGTTAGGCAGGAGAGAATCCTTGCTTTTGGGTAAGACTGCTTTAACACAGCTCCATGAATGCCTAAACACTAATTTGTTAGCTTTGGAACTATACATAAAGTGGCTTCTCTTGTGTGTCTTGTTTTGTTTCTGGTTTCTTTCTATCTCAGCATTATGTCTCTGTGGGGTTTAGTTCCTTCTTTTTCACAGCTGTGCAGCATTCCATGCTGGGAATCTGGCACAGTTTATTGATGTGTTGTCCTGTCGGTGTATGAATCAGTCCCAATTTTCATCTCCTACAAATGGAGTTTATATGGGAGCATTATTGTATGTCCAAGAAAGCGCACCGCAACTAACATAAGATGGCAAAAACCTGAACTGGACACAATTTATCCATCCAGTGGAAGAGCACGGAATAAGCTATGGCTGTAATAAATCATGGGATATCATCAAAATCATTTCAGAACATGAGAACCCACGGTTTCGATCAGTAACACTAGCGTTAACTGGGGGATGCTGTGAAGATGACACACGACTGTATTAAAGGCAGTTGGGTCCAGTTACCAAAGAAGCAGTGAGCTCCCTGAGCCCCCGTCGGGGTTCCCCGTGGGCAGAGTTGAGAACAAACAGGAAGGAGCCTGTGACACAGATGGCTGGCCACCACAGAGCAGTACAGAGAGGACCTCAACTGGCCATGATTCTGAGTTCAGAGCTTCCCACCTGCCTGACTGTGCTGAGTGCTTCCAGGGAGGCAGTTCCTGGTTGTGCCTGAGGAGGCCCAAATCACACCTTCCCATCTAAATCTGACCAGCTCTGCCTCTTCTGGGGCCAAATCAGCTTTCTCGTCACCCCAGAGCCCTTCCCCTCATGAGCATGCCCTGTGTGTGTGGAGTGTAATCATGCCCGTTGGGCAGGTGAGGAGACTGAGACCCATGGAGGGCAGGCGCTGGGTCTGTGGCCCAGCAGCTGGTCAGGGGGCAGGTTGTGGGTGGGTCATTCCTCACCCCACAGCCGTATATCCCTCCAGGCGGTCCAGAGCTTTTCTGCTGCCTCCTCCTCAGGCTCCTGTCTCCTCAAGACCCACAGCCCCGGGGCATCTACTTGCCCCACCTAGGAGTTGTAGTGCCAGCACTAAGGCTTTGAGAGGAGACCGGGTAGAGGCAGAGCTGGCAGCCAGTCAGGATCTAAATGGGGACTCAGGGGCGTTTTTCTAAACCTAGACTCTGCTGGGGATGCACCAATGCCTTGAGGATCCTGGGCTGTGCATCTCTCTTGGGGTCCAGACTACAGAGCAAGATAGTCTTGTTGAGAAAGCTTTAGATGTTAACTGTCAATGTGAAAAGGATGACTAACAATATCAGAACTTCCTATTAACCACAGAATTGTGCTTCTGGCAGGAGAAAGAAGAATGGGAGGAAGTGGAAGACCATCAGCAGAAGATGCTGAACAGCAGTGACTAACACCAGGGTCCTCCAGGAGGAAGAGTCAGTGATGGCCCTAGACTGCCCCAGCTATCCACACACAGAGAGGGAGGGTCAAGAGCTCATGCACCCAGAGGCCTGTGACCCTCTCAGGTGTGATTGTTTCAGTGTATGTTTCTCCTCTGTCTTCTCTGAGGCCTTCCTGGTCTTGGGTATGACTTTCCCCCTACCAATAAAGATTCTAAGGTGGACAGTCCATGGCCTGGTGATAGCAAGACCTCACCATGAACCCAAAGTTTCACTGAGGCTTCCCTGAATGAAAAAAAAAAAAAGTCCTCTTTGACTTAGCAGAAAGTTCATCATTAGAGTGGACTCACCCCGGTCCACGAACATCCAGAATGGGAAGTGGAGGGGTTATAGTATGTGAATGGGAGACAGATGGGTGAGGGCTGAGAGCCGAGAACAAAGTTCAGGGGCTTCCATGAGATCTGAAACCTGGCCCTAGTACTGAGGAAGAACAAGGAGAGGAAGATCAGGAAGACACTACCCCCAACAAGAGACAGTGAGAATGAGATGAGACATGAAAGACAGGGAGAAAATTTAATCTAAAACCTTTGAATGCCAAAGAGATTCCACTGCCACAGCAGAGGAAATAGCCTATCAAGTAGTTAACCCAATACTTCCACTTCTCTTCTTTTTTTTTTAAAGATTTATTTACTTATTTATTTGAGAGAGAGAGAGAGAGATCACAAGTAGGCAGAGAGGCAGGCAGAGAGAGAGGAAGAAGCAGGCTCCCTGCCAAGCAGAGAGCCTGATGCGGGGCTCAATCTCAGGACTCTGGGACCATGACCTGAGCCGAAGGCAGAGGCTTTAACCCACTGAGCCACCCAGGCACCCCTCCACTTCTCTTCTTGATAAGAGGGTTCAGATCTGACAAGGTTTTCTTAGCTCCCTGTGTCTCTGACAAGACTATGAGGGTAAATAATAATCCATAGTAGGTGACATTTTTTTATCATTATTTATAGGGCAGAGTAGTAATCATTGTGATTTACTAGAACAACGTTCTGGGGACTATAACAAAAAGGATATTGACCCTTCAGGGAACTTACGGTTCCATCAGTGTATTATGTCCCTGGATGAATGCCCAATCAGAGGACTGTACAGGGAGTCAGTGAGTCAATGTAAAACATTTTGCATAATGAGCAGGAAAGGTAGACATGGAATCCTTAACCTACTTTGCCCATAACTTAAGGATGCTCTATTTCATGTGGAGCAGGGATGAGAATGGTATTCATGTCATCCCAAAAGGGAACACCTGTACATGAGGCCTGGCATCTTAAGTATCTCAACCTAAGGGCAGAAACATTAATCTGCCTGTGTTCACTACTGTGGGGAGGAAGGGAGCACTGCAGGAGCGTATACCATCTGCCAGGCTCTAACAGGATGTCTGGTCTATGTCTGGTTTTAAGTTTTCTTTAGTCATCACTTTACATCTGTAAGATACAGATTGTACTGTCTTCTGCATTTCAAGCATGGCTCGTATTTTCAGGTGTTCTGTGGAACCCTCATTATACTTCAAAAGAATTATCAACTAGAAATGACCACAGTCATCATTTTGGTGACATATAGTTTCAAACAAAATGTATTGCACTCAGACCAATGACTTGATACCACTTCCAATTCAATTTTGCTTTCCAAAAATTTCAGTGAGGAAATAGGCTACAAAAAAATAATCCCTCGATGATAGCAATAGATGCGGAAAAAGCATTTGACACAATCCAATATTCATTCATGATTAAAACTCAGAAAACAGAAATAAAAGAGGAACTTCCTCAGCTTGATAAAGAACATCTATAAGAAACCTTCAGCTAACACTTTATCTTGGCCTCTAAGGTCAGGAAAAGGCAAGGACGTCCCCTCTTGCTATTCATTTTCAACATCCTACTCGAATTCCCAGCTAACATGTGAGGAAATTGTATCTACTCTGAGTGAGAAGGAAGAAATAAACTGCCTCCGCTTGCAGAGATCATGATTTTCTCTGTAAAGAGACTTAAAAGAATAAAAAGACTGGTGGAACAAATCAGCAATTATACCAAGTTTGAGGATACAAGGTTACTGCATCAAAGTCCACTGCTTTCTTATATATTGGCAACAAGGAACTGGACTCCAAAATTAAAGACCCATTACCATTTACGTTAGCACCCCACAGAATGAAATCTCTGGTGTAAGTCTAAGAAAATATGTACAATTCTATATGAGGAAAATTACAACACTCTGATGAATGACTCAAAGAAGAATGAAATAAGTGGAGAGATAGTTCATGCTCATGGATAGTGAGCTCAATGTTGTCGACATGTCAGTTCTTCCCACTTTGTTCTATAGATTCAATGTATCCTCCTCAAAACCCAGCAGGTTATTTTGTGGCTACTGACAAGCTGATTATAAACCATATGTGGAGAGGCCAAAGACACAAAACAGCCAACACAATACTGAAGGAGGAGAAAAGGCTGGTAGGCTGACACTATCCTACTTCAAGACTTAGTATAAACTTAAAGCAATCCAGGCAGTATGGTATTGGAGAAAGAACAGACCAAGAGATCAACAGAACAAACGAAAGAGCCGAGAGATAGACCTCCATAAATACAGCCAACAGATTTATGCAAGGGACCAAAAGTAATAGACTGGAGCAAAGAAGTCTTTTCAACAAATGATGCTGGGATATCTGGACAGACACATGGGAAAAAATGAATTTAGACACAGACCTTATGCCCTTCACAAAAAATTAACTCTTTTGAGTTAATCATACACCTAAATGTAAAATGCAAATCTATAAAGCCGCATGGGAGATGCATCTGCAGAAGTGTTCCAAAATGTAGCAGAACATCTGGATGATGATGCATACAGGGAATACTTCTTTGGATACCACATAAAGGCATGATCTGTGAAAGAAACAATAGATATGGCAGACTTCATTAAAATGAAAAACTTCTGCTCTTTGACAGATGGGGAGAAAAATATATGAAGAGGCATATTTAATTAAAGACTGTTATCTAAAATTTAGAATGAATTCTTAAACCCCAAACTATGAAAATGAACAACCTAATTTAAACCTAGGCAAGGACACAAACAGGGAACTCACCAAAGAAGAGACACAGAGGAGAAATAAGCATATGAAAAGATGCTCTACATCATACATCATTATGAAATTGCAAATTAAACAACAATGAGGTATCACTGCACACTGAGAGCATCAAATGTTTGTGAACATGTGCAGCAACTGGACCTCCCATTCGTTGCTGGTAGAAAGGCAAGTGGCATAACTGCTTGGAATACAGAATAGAGATTTCTCACAAAACTCAACATATGCTTACCATACCATCCAGTAATCAATCATCCATGGAGGACAATGGGGGAAGGGTCAGCCTTCCAGCAGGCAGAACATTGAGCAGCGCACCTGGTGGTTTACTTTTCTCAAAAGATCCATGGACAGGGGCACTAGGGTGGCTCAGTTGGTTAAAGCGTCTGACTCTTGATTTTGGCTCAGGTCATGATCTCAGGGTTGTGGGATCGAGCTCCCTGTTGGGCTCTGTGCTGTGCATGGAGCCTGCTTCAGATCCTTTCTCCCTCTCCCCTTCTCTAAGGAAAAGAGAAATGGACAGCGTTCTGATTATATTCCACTTCATGGACTGTGCCCAATTGTTTGGCAGAGAGGTCAGGGAATTGGAAGGGGTATGAATAAAAATAGGTGACGAAATCATAGACCTCCCTGAGTCGGTGAAAAACGTGAAGACATTTGTTTCTTAGGGAATGCTCACTAAAGGTTGACCTACCTCAGCAGAGAGGAATTTCCTTTTTCTTTTTTTCCATTGTCTTTCCTTTTAAATTCCAGTATTGTTACCCTAGAGCGTTATATTAGTTTCAGGTGTATCCTACCGGGATTCAATAATTCCAGACATCACCCAGTGCTCATCAGGACAAGAGCACTCCTTAACTCCTACTATCTATTTCACCCACTCCCCCCCCCCACCCCTCTGCCCTCTGGTAACCGTCAGTTTGATCTCTATAGTTAAGAGTCTGTTTTCTGGTTGTCTCTGTCTCACCAGAGATGAATTTTAATAATCACAGCTATAAGATGAACTGCTGTATGGATATTAGTCAGCCTCTTTCTTCAGCCATCTTTGTCACTGCCCAGTCGGCTCCTGAATGAATTGGCCACGAGTCATGGAAGGATGTTCTGTATTGCTTCAGCACATGGACTTCAGCTTACCAGAGCTGATGAGGCTATGTGCACTGCTGAGGGCCCAATCTGCTAGCAAGAGAAATGATCCCCATGTATTTGATAAGATACCATCCCCCCAGGTGATCAGCCAGCTAGGTGGTGGCAGGTTTATGACATTGGCACTCTTCCATCATGGAAAAGCAGCATTTTGTTGTTACCATGGACATGAATTTGCCTTCCCTGCATGCCATGCTTCTGTCTAAACTAACAGCAGTGACTTAGAGAATGCCTGTTCTCATCATTGTATTCCATGCAGCCCAATGCTGATGAAGGAACTAAATTCACTGCAAATGGTGTGAAGCCATGAACCCAGAGACGTGGAATTCACTGGTGCTATCATGCTCTCCACTATTCCAAATCTGCTGGCTGATGCAATGCTGGAAGCTCCTTTTGAAGCGTCTGTTTGTAGCACCAGGTAGATGGTGCAGGTAGATGAAGGGGTGGTGGGGGGGGGGTCTCCCAGAGCCTGTATATCTGAATCAGCATCCAACATACAGAGCTATTTTTCCCATGTTCAGGATTCATGGCACCCGCCATCAAGAGATGGAAAATAGGAGTGGCACCACTCACTATTAGCCCCTAGTGATGCACTAGCACAATTTCTATTTTCTGCCTCTGTGGCTTTATGCCTTGCTGACCTAGAGGTCACAGTTTCAATGGGAGGAAAAAGGACAGTGATTCCATTAAACTCTAAGTTGAGACTGATGCCGCACCACTTTGGTGCTAGTATTTTCACATACCATGCCTTCCAGAGAAGGTTCCCAGGGAAAGAACAGATGATGGTTAAGTTTATGTGTTAACTTGGCTAGGACACAGTATTCAGATGTTTGGTCAAATACCAGAGTGGACATTGCTGGGAAGCTAATTTCTTGATAAGGTTAAAATTTAAATCAGTAATCTATGTGTAATTCCCATCACCTTCTATAATGAGGCTGGGATTCATTCAATCAGATGAAGGCCTTAAAGGAAAACAGGGCTGATGTCTCCTAAGGAAGAAAGAATTCTGCCTTCATACTGTCTTTGGATTGGACCTGTACTATCAGCTCAAACAGTAAGTTACTCAGCCACTGTGTTGTTCCTCCAGTTCTTGAGTCCCGTATGATTTGCTTTTACCTTACTAGTATTCAGATGTTCTTTCCAAAGGTTTTATAAAATTCCAGTTAGCATTAGTTTCAGGTGTAGGACTTAGTAATTCATCACTTACATACAATGTCCAGTGCTCATCATACTTCCCTCATAAATCCTTATCCTCTATTTAATGCATTCCCCCTACCCACCTCCCCTGCACTAATATCACTACAGTTTGTTCTGTATGCTTGAGTCTGTTTCTTGGTTTGCCTTTCTTACTCCTGCCCCATGTTCACCTCTTTTCTTTCTTATATTATACACATGAGTGAAATCATAGGGTCTTTTTCTTTCTCTGATGGACTTCTCGGGCTTAGCATATAAAAGTTTACCTCCATCCATACTATCACAAATAGCAAGATTTCATTCTTTCATAGTGTTTCTTTGGGTGCCCCTTGTGTTAATTTCAAGATCTATAGTTTTACTGTGTAGAGAAGAGCAAGAGGAAATGAATCTCTGTCATTCTATCCAAACCAAAGGTCATTTCTTGTTTGTACAGAGTTCCATTTCTTTCATAAGTTTTGGCACATCCCCAAAATAAAAGCATTGGTCTAATTCTTATTTTCTCAATGTGCTGATTAATGACAGTTGGATTCGTGCTTTCAGCACCAAGAACTTACACATTTCTCCCAATTTAACACACACTGATACTTCATCAGTATGTAACCAACAGCTATTAAAACTCTACTACTCTCTGAATCATGCAAGAGACTGTATAATAGGAATTTTCTCAAGTTCCAGGTTTTTCCATGCTATATTCTGCATCACTTTGATTTTTCATGTTATTTTTGAATAGGCATAGTGTGTATCAAAACTGTTTTTCTTTAACATACAGAAATCTTATTCCACTAAGTATAATTATAAATAGAAATGTACCTGTCCATATATTAGATGGATGGTTTTCAGTTAAAGAAAATTGTTGCCTACACTTCTAGCAATGGTACTTCTTAGGAACCCCTGCATACAATTCTCATTCTGCAAGGAGAATAATTTCATCAGAAAACTAAACTATCTTTAAGTGATTCAGATGGACATTTTCAAATAGTGAAAAACCAAATTTTAAAACTTTGAATCCACTATAGTGGGTAGCAGAAAATTGCATACAAGGAAGGTCAGGACCAAGGCAGACAGCATGATTAGGGCACTGAATATTTCAACTTGAAGTTAGAGAGAAATAAAGATAAGGGTAGAGATCTAACATAGGTGTAAGTGAAGACATGAAATGAGAGAAAAAAAAAAAGAGTGCAGAAGCTGTGTTTGAACAAACAATAGCCCAGATTGTTTACAACTGATGAAAGGCATCCATACATATCACAAGCTCTGTAGACCCTCCAAAAATAATGACAAAGATAGTCAATGCATAGCATCAAATTGAAAGAGTGATGATAACCAAATAGAAATTCATAAAAGTAAGCAGGTAAAAAATATACTTTACTTTTAAAGTTGAGCGATATGATAGAATAATAAAATCTAGGAGAAAATGAAATGGTATCTTTCATAGTCCAAGAAAACAGGTGTTAATACTGGATTCTATAAAAAGTAGAAATATGCTTCATAAACACTAAAAGTGTTCTCTCTCTCTCACACACACACAGATGAAATTCTTCACCAGCGGATGCAAAAGAAGAGAAAAAATATTAAAGGTTCTTCAGGCAGAAAAAATAGAACCCCAAAGTGAAACAATATTATAGGAAATAAGGACCAGCGAAGAAAGGTCATTATGTGAGAAAATATAAAATAATATTGACTGCAGAAGCTCCTGGGTGGCTCAGTGGGTTAAAGCATCTGCCTTTGGCTTAGATCATGATCCCTGAGTCCTGGGATTGAGCCCCGTGTTGGAATCTCTGCTCAGTTGGAAGCCTGCTTCCCACCCCCTACTCTCTCTGCCTGCCTCTCTGCCTATTTGTGACCTCTGTCTGTCAAAGAAATAAATGAAATCTTTAAAAAAAAGAATATTGACGGCATAAACACTGTAGAAACAAAAATAATATTTTATAGAGTTTCAAGTATAGTAAAATAACATAATGTAAACATAGGGTGGAAGCTCAAGGGAAGAAATGTGTTTAAGTATTCCACAAATCAAGCATTATAAGGGAAGTTATATTATTAATCCTTTCCATTCACTGTTAGTAATTTTTTTAAAAGATTTTATTTATTTATTTGACACAGAGAGAGAGAGATCACAAGTAGGCAGAGAGGCAGATGGGGGCGGGGAAAGCAGGCTCCCTGCTGAGCAGAAAGCCCAGTGTGGGTCTCAATCCCAGGACCCTGAGATCACGACCTTAGCCAAACGCAGAGGCTTAATCCACTGAGCCACCCAGGCACCCCTTGTTGTTAGTAATTCTTAAGACTGTAACAACTCAGGCACACATATTGTAAGGTGTGTGATAGTCATAGGAAGTACAGACTTAACAACCTCACAGAGAAAAGTGGAAACACAAAAAATATTGGAATGTTTCTATAAAGGGAAAAAGAGCCCTAAGAAGTATGAATCAAAAGATAAGATGGCAACAAGTATTGTACTCCATGTTACAATGCGGTTGATTCTAAGTACTATTTGTTTAAATTCAAGTAATTCACGCATAGTGTATTATTACCTTCAGATAGAGTTCGGTAATTCATCAGTTGCATATAAACCTCAGTGCTCATTATATCAAGTGCCTCCTTGATGCCCATCTCCACATACCCCATGACACCTCCCACATCCCCTCCAGCAATTCTTCCTGTGTTTCCTATAGTTAAGTGTCTTTTATGGTTTGTCTCCCTCTCTGATATTGTCTTAGTTTACTTGTTCCTCACTTCCCCTATGTGGCTCTGTTGATTTTTATACCACATATAAAACCGGTTTTAAATGGGTCGGAGTTTAAATTATAAGTGTGTGAAAAAAACACATAAATGCATAAATATATGCATTCACCCAGTCCCGTTTAGCTTTGGTTTTTTGAAGTCAGCTCCACGCCCAATGTGGAGCCCGACATGGGTCTTGAACTCATGACACTGAGATCAAGACCTGAGCTGAGATCAAGAATCAGGTGCTTAACTGACTGAGCCATCCAGGCACCCACTTCTAGGGCCCTGTTCTTGAAATGTGCATACTGCTGTCGTTTCCCGTTCTTAGAAGACACCCTAAGGATACAGCCTTGAGATAGAAATGTGGTGAAAAGACTATTTGGATGCTCTGAACCCACTGAAATCCTCTGTCTAAACATCTCAGATTTGATGGGCAGGTGTGGATATCTACTAGTCTTTTGGACACCCTACACAAGACTCGGAAATAAATTTCTTTGCTTCTTAAACTGCCACCCACCAATCTGAGGTGGTCCACCTCTTTCTTGCTTTTATCCCTGCCCTCCTCTTATGGGGAGGAGATGCGGTGTGAAGTTTAGATCACACACAGGAAGTTCCTGGAATAGGGAAGCCACACCATGGCCTGAAACACAATGACGACAGAATACACATTTTGTTTGATGTATACGTGTAATGTCAACTGACATTTAAGAAAAAAATTACTCACTTAAATAAGGCTTAATGGGTTTCAAAGCATATAGGAATAGGTTATCTGACAAGAGGAAAGTTAATGTAGAATTCAGTATTAAAAAGAACGGCAAAACCTCTGACCAAGGAACACTCTGGTAACTCCCTTATGACTCAAGGGAATCACACACAAAATAGAAAATATTTTTAATCCAATGTTAATGAAGGTGGCCCACAACTTGTATGGGGTGGAGATGAAGACACGCTTGAGAAAAAACTATAGTCAAAACTGCATAAATAAGAGAAGAATGGTTGGATAGGAATGATTTCAACCTCGACCTCAAGAAGCTGTTAAGAAGAGTATCCAATGGTGGGTGCTTGGGTGGCTGAGTTGGTTAAGTGTCTGACTCATAGTTCTGGCTCAGGTTATGACCTCAGGGTCTTGAGATCAAGCAAAGTGACAGGCTCTGCACTCAGCATAGAGTCTGCTTCAGGTCTTCTGCCTCTCCTTCTGCCCATCACTCAACTTGGGCAAGCTCTCTGTCTCTCTAGAATAAAGAAATGAAATCTTTTTTAAATTTTTAAAATTCTATTTATTTATTTGTTTGTTTGTTTGAGAGAAAGAGAGAGAGACAGAGAGAGATCACAATAGGCAGAGTGGCAGGCAGAGGGAGAGGGAAAGGGAGACGGAGGCTCCCTGCTGAGCAGAAGGTGTAATGCTGGTCTGGATCCCAGGACCCTGGGACCATGAACAAAGCCCAAGGCAGACATTTAACAAACTGAGCCACCCATTTGCCCCTAAATAACATCTTTTTTTAAAAAAAGAATAACCAGGGGTGCCTGGGGGCTCAGTGGGTTAAAGCCTCTACCTTTGGCTCAGGTGATGATCCCAGGTCCTGGGATTGAGTCCCGCATCAGGCTCTCTGCTCTGCGGGAGCCTGCTTCCTCCTCTCTCTCTCTGCCTGTCTCTCTGCCTACTTGTGATCGCTGTCTGTCAAATAAATAAACAAAATCTTAAAAAAGAAAAAGAATAACCAATAGGAAAAACATAGTGTCTTCATCAAATGATGTTTGGAAGCCTGGACAGCAGCATGCAAAGGAATGAAACTGACTATTTTCTTTCACCATGTACAGAAAGAAAACAGGATTATAGGGGAAGGGAAGAAGAAATAAAATGAAATGAAATCACTGAGGGAGAAATACCACAAAAGACCCTTAACCATAGCAAAGAAACTGTGGGGTGTAGGCGGGAATATGTGGGTGTAATGTATCTACGTGAGGGGCATTAAGGAGGACACTTGATGTAAAGAGCACTGAAACTGATGAATCACTAAATTCTACCTCTGATCATCATGATACACTCTATGTTCATTGATTGCATTTAAGTAAAAAAAAATACTGGAAGTCCTAGCCACTGCAATCAGATAACAAAAGAAACAAGGGCATCCACATAGGCAAGGAAAGAGTCCAACGTTCACTGTTGACAGATGGCATGATACTCTTTATAGAAAACCCAAACGACTCCACCAAAATATTGCTGAAACTGTTATGTGCATTCAATAAAGTCAAAGGATATAACGCCAAGGTACAGAAATGTTTTTCATTTCTATACACCAATCATTAAGCAATAGACATAGAAATAAAGGAATCAATCCCATTTACACTTGCATCAAAAACCACATGATACAGTGGAAAAAAGACAGTCTCTTCAATAATGGTGCTGGGAAAACTGGACAGCTATATGTAGAAGAATGAAACTCGACCATTCTCTTACACTGTACACAAAGATAAACTCAAAATGGATAAAAGACCTCAATGTGAGACAGGAATCCATCAGAATCCTAGAGGAGAACATAGGCAGTAATCTCTTCAATATCAGCCACAGCAACTTCTTTCAAGATATGTCTCCAAAGGCAAAGGAAACAAAAGCAAAAATAAACTGCTGGGACTTCATCAAAATCAAAAGCTTCTGCACAGCAAAGGAAACAGTCAACAAAACAAAGAGGCAACCCACGGAATGGGAGAAGATATTTGCAAATGACAGTACAGACAAAAGGTTGATATCCAGGATCTACAAAGAACTCCTCAAACTCAACACCCACAAAACAGACGATCATATCAACAAATGGGCAGAAGATATGGACAGACACTTCTCCAATGAAGACATAGAAATGGCTCTCAGACACATGAAAAAATGTTCACCATCACTAGCCATCAGGAGATTCAAATTAAAACTCCATTCTGATATCATCTTACACCAGTTAAAATGGCCGAAATTAGCAAGACAGGAAACATCATGTGTTGGAGAGGATGTGGAGAAAGGGGAACCCTCTTCCACTGTTGGTGGCAATGCAAGTTGGTGCAGCCTCTTTGGAGAACAGTGTGGAGATTCCTCAAGAAATTAAAAGTAGAACTTCCCTATGACCCTGCCATTGCATTCCTGGGTATTTACCCCAAAGATACAGATGTAGTGAAAAGAAGGGCCATCTGTAACCCCAATGTTTATAGCAGCAATGGCTGCAGTCACCAAACTGTGGAAAGAACCAAGATGCCCTTCAACGGACAAATGGATAAGGAAGATGTGGTCCATATACACTATGGAGTACTATGCCTCCATCAGAAAGGATGAATACCCAACTTTTGTAGCAACATGGACGGGACTGGAAGAGATTATGCTGAGTGAAATAAGTCAAGCAGAGAGAGTCAAATATCATATGGTTTCACTTATTTGTGGAACATAACAAATAGCATGGAGGACATGGGGGGTTAGAGAGGAGAAGGGAGTTGGGGTAAATTGGAAGGGGAGGTGAACCATGAGAGACTATGGACTCTGAAAAACAATCTGAGGGGTTTGTAGTGTTGGGGGGAGTGGGAGGTTGGGGTACCAGGTGGTGGGTATTTTAGAGGGCACAGATTATATGGAGCACTGGGTGTGGTGCAAAAATAATGAATACTGTTATGTTGAAAATAAATTTAAAAAAGCAAACAAACAAACAAACAAAAAATCCCACATGATACCTAGTTAGAGACCTTACCAGAGAGGGGAAAGACCTGTACCCTGAAAAGTATAAAACCCTGGTAAAAGAAATTGAAGATGACAGAAAGGAATGGAAAACTATGCCATGGTCATGGATTAGAAGAACAAATATCGTTAAAATATCTATTGTGCCCACGGCAATCTATGCATTTAAGGAAATCCCTATAAAAATATCACCAGCATTTTTCACAGCCCTAGAACAAACAATCCTAAAATTTGTATGGAACTACCAAAGACCCAGAATAGCCAAAGAAACTCTGAATAAGTAAAGCAAAGCTGGAGGCATCACAATTCTGGACTTTATGTTATATTACAAACGTGCAGAGATCAGAACAAGATGGCGGAGCCAAAAAATAGCCACATCGATAAATGAAACACAACAGAAAACCGAGAAAGGAAGCCACACTTAATGCCCAACTAATGTCTGAGGAAGCATGAAAGACCATCTAGTGGAAAAAAGACAGTCTCTCTAAGTAAGGGTGTTGGGAAAACTGGACAGCAACAGGCAAAAGAAGGAAATTGGACCACTTTCTTACACCATACGCAAAAAGAAATCAAATAGGATCAAAGACCTGAACTTGAGACCAGAAGCCATCAAAGTCCTAGAGGAGAACACAACCTCTTTGACAGTAGCATAGCAAATTCCTTCTAGATATGTCTTCTGAGGCAAGGGAAACAAACGAAAAATAAACTATTGGGATTTATCAAAATAACAAGCTTCTACTCAGCAAAGGAAACAAGCACCAAAACTATAAGCAACCTGTGGAATGGGAGAAGATATTTGCAAGTGACATATTTGATAAGCAGTTAGTATCCAAATCATATAAAGTACTTATAAAACTCAACACCCAAAATGAGGAGTCCACTTAAATAATAGGCAGAAGATATGAACAGACATTGTTCCAAAGCAGACATCCAGATGACCAACAGACACATGAAAATATGCTCCACATCCTGCCACGTTGCTGAATTGCTGTATGAGTTCTAGTAGTTTGGGGGTGGAGTCTTTTGGGTTTTCCATATAAAGAATCATGTCATCTGCAAAGAGAGAGAGTTTGATTTTTCATTACCAATTTGGATACATTTTATTTCTCTTTGTTGTCTGATTGCTGTTGCTAGGACTTCTAATACTATGTTGAACAAGAGTGGTGATCTCAACGGGAAGGACGCAAGCTTTTTCCCATTGAGGATGATATTTGCTGTGGGTCTTTCATAGATAGATTTGATGAAGTTCAGGAATGTTCCCTCTATCCCTATACTTTGAAGCTCAGGAACGGATGCTGTATTTTGTCAAATGCTTTTTCTGCATCAATTGAGAGGACCATGTGGTTCTTCTCTATTCTCTTATTCATTTGTTGTATCACATTGATTTGCGAATGTTGAACCATCCTTGTAGCTCAGGGATGAACCCCACCTGGTCATCGTGGATAATCTTTTTAATGTGCTGTTGGATCCTGTTTGCTAGGATCTTGTTGAGAATCTTAGCATCCATATTCATCAGCACACTAATAATGAAAATACAGAAAGGGAAATTAGAGAATCGATTCCATTCACTAAAGCACCAAGAACCATAAGATACCTGGGAATAGGGGCGCCTGGGTGGCTCAGTGGGTTAAAGCCTCTGCCTTCGGCTCAGGTCATGATTCCAGGGTCCTGGGATCGAGCCCCGCATCGGGCTCTCTGCTCAGCGGGGAGCCTGCTTCCCCCCCCCCTGCCTGCCTCTCTGCCTACTTGTGATTTCTGTCTGTCAAAAAAATAAATAAAATCTTAAAAAAAAAAAAAAAGATACCTGGGAATAAACCTAACCAAAGAGGTAAAGGATCTGTACTCCAGGAACTACAGAACACTCATGAAAGAAATTGAAGAAGACACAAAGAGATGGAAGACCATTCCATGCTCTTGGATGGGAAGAATAGCATTGTTAAAATGTCTATACTGCCTAGAGCAATCTATACTTTTAATGCCATTCCGATCAAAATTCCACCGGTATTCTTCAAAGAGCTGGAGCAAATAATCCAAAAATTTGTATGGAATCAGAAGAGACCCCGAATCGCTAAGGAAATGTTGAAAAACAAAATTAAAACGGGGGCATCACGCGACCTGATTTCAAGCTTTACTACAAAGCTGTGATCACCAAGACAGCTTGGTACTGGCATAAAAACAGACACATAGACCAGTGGAACAGAGTAGAGAGCCCAGATATGGACCCTCAACTCTATGGTCAAATAATCTTCGACAAAGCAGGAAAAAATATACAGTGGAAAAAAGACAGTCTCTTCAATAAATGATGCTGGGAAAACTGGACAGCTATATGTAGAAGAATGAAACTCGACCATTCTCTTACACTGTACACAAAGATAAACTCAAAATGGATAAAAGACCTCAACGTGAGACAAGAATCCATCAGAATCCTAGAGGAGAACATAGGCAGTAATCTCTTCAATATCAGCCACAGCAACTTCTTTCAAGATATGTCTCCAAAGGCAAAGGAAACAAAAGCAAAAATAAACTGCTGGGACTTCATCAAAATCAAAAGCTTCTGCACAGCAAAGGAAACAGTCAACAAAACAAAGAGGCAACCCACGGAATGGGAGAAGATATTTGCAAATGACAGTACAGACAAAAGGTTGATATCCAGGATCTACAAAGAACTCCTCAAACTCAACACCCACAAAACAGACAATCATATCAACAAATGGGCAGAAGATATGGACAGACACTTCTCCAATGAAGACATACAAATGGCTATCAGACACATGAGAAAATGTTCATCATCACTAGCCATCAGGGAGATTCAAATTAAAACTACATTGAGATATCACCTTAAACCAGTTAAAATGGCCGAAATTAGCAAGACAGGAAACATCATGTGTTGGAGAGGATGTGGAGAAAGGGGAACCCTCTTCCACTGTTGGTGGGAATGCAAGTTGGTGCAGCCTCTTTGGAGAACAGTGTGGAGATTCCTTAAGAAATTAAAAGTAGAACTTCCCTATGACCCTGCCATTGCATTCCTGGGTATTTACCCCATAGATACAGCTGTCGTGAAAAGAAGGGCCATCTGTACCCCAATGTTTGTAGCAGCAATGGCCATGGTCCCCAAACTGGAGAGAACCAAGATGCCCTTCAACGGACGAATGGATAAGGAAGATGTGGTCCATATACACTATGGAGTATTATGCCTCCATCAGAAAGGACGAATACCCAACTTTTGTGGCAACATGGACGGGACTGGAAGAGATTATGCTGAGTGAAATAAGTCAAGCAGAGAGAGTCAAATATCATATGGTTTCACTTATTTGTGGAGCATAACAAATAGCTTGGAAGACATGGAGAGTTAGAGAGGAGAAGGGAGTTGGGGTAAATTGGAAGGGGAGGTGAACCATGAGAGAATATGGACTCTGAAAATCAATCTGAGGGTTTTGAAGGGGCGGGGGGTTGGAGGTCGGGGTTCCAAGTGGTGGGTATTACAGAGGGCACAGATTGCAGGGAGCACTGGGTGTGGTGCAAAAATAATGAATACTGTTATGCTGAAAATAAAAAATAAATTAAAAAAAAAGAAAATAAGCTCCACATCACTGATCATCAGGGAAAAGCAATCATAAAGTACAGTATCACCTCATGCCTTTCAGAATCGCTAATGTCCCTGCTTTTAAAAGCTTTATTATTATTTTTTTAAGATTACATTTACTAGTTGTCAGAAAGAGAGGGATCTGAAGCAAGAGTGATGGCAGGTAGAGGGAGATGCAGGCTTTCCACTGAAAAAAGAGCCCGATGCTGAGCAAAAACCAGAGGCTCAGCTAGGAGCCTAATCCTGGACTCTCCCAGGTCCCTGGGTTCATGACCTAAGCCACAGGCCAACGCTTAGCCCACTGAACCACCCAGGCATCCCGCCTTTAAAAGCTTTTCAAGAAAGTTCAGAAGTTTGTTTTTTTTTTCATTTTTAAAATTTTTTTTATTAATTTTTTATTTTTTATAAACATATATTTTTATCCCCAGGGGTACAGGTCTGTGAATCACCAGGTTTACACACTTCACAGCACTCACCAAAGCACATACCCTCCCCAATGTCCATAATCCCACCCCCTTCTCCCAAATCCCCTCCCCCCAGCAGGAGAAGAATAAATGAAAGAAGATGGGATTGGGAGGGAGACAAACCATAAGTGACTCTTAATATCACAAAAGAAAGTTCAGAAGTTTTGCCGGAGATCTGTGTTTTTTTGCCTTGGGTCCTCTGCCATGAGTTCTTTTCTTTCTCCTTATAAAATGTTGGAAACTGCTTTAGAGTTATATTTTTCTAAAACACTGTAAAATAAGTGTGCTATTATATTAAACATTGAAATGTTTGTATTATCCTGAAAAAAATTTAAATGTTTATTTCAATATCAATAATTTCATCTGAAAAACCGTGTGGTCTCTGTGCCACAGTTTGGAAAACCTATCCTTCAGAGGAATCATAAAATCTCTCATGTCAACAAACAAACAAAAAACGCTTCACCATGAACAATAAGAAGAAATTACTATAAAGTTTTATGTATACATTAGTTTACCAGTGCAGTCATCATGTACATGGTCTGGTTTCCTGGCCAAGCTTTTCAAGAGTACTTACTTTGAGAAAGAGCAAGGGATTCTAACTTGGAACTAAACCCCCAAAGCTACTGTTTATTAGAGTCAGATATGAGTTTTGGGTATACTGAGACCCACCTTTTTGTGAAGAGTAAATGAGGTTCTAAATGTATGGAACTCAGGAGAAAGAAGTGGCTGACATGCAGTACGCACCCTCTAAATAGGATTTTTAATACTGCCCCTTGTTATTGAGAAAGCTCAACAAATGTAACAATTCTCAGCACTGTAGACACTGTAGTCATGTTTGGCCAGCAATTCACAATCGTGCAGCACAGATCAAACTTATGTGGTTAACAGAGCCATGGCCTTTAGCTTTTTGGGTACAGAAGATTAGTTAAGAGTTCAGTAAAAGTGGAGCAGGTAGTTTCTGGATTGACAGTGTCATTAGAGGTGTCTTTCAGGGAAGGTAGGTGGGCACCTCACAAGATTTGAAAAGTTGGGAACCTGGAGGTGCCCCTTCAGTCACCTGCCATTTAGGAAGGTTCTGATTGCAAAAAAGAGATGCAATCCAGACACATCTGAACATGGGCTACTCCTACCCTACTCACAGCCTCTCAGAGTTTTCAGTTCCAGAGAAGAGAAAAGAGGTTTTACATAACAACTCATTTTATGAAGCTAGTATAGCCTTGATTCCAAAATCCAATACAGTATATAAAAGTATATAATAATGACACTTGTGAGGATAGTCTTTAAAATTCTAAACAAATTATTAAGATGTAGATTACTTGGAATGATAATATATCACGAGCATTTCCTCCCAGTAATTTATATGGTTGGTTTAAACATAGGATAATATGTAGGTAATTCATCATGTTAACTGATTAATGAAGAGAAAAATCCTACGATCGTCAGAATAAAGGTATTCCAAGTGTTTGATGGAAGCCAATACAAATATTCATAGTAAAGGAGAGTAAGAATGGAACTTCCTTTACTTCGCAGTAAATATAGTAAAATGTTAAAGATTTTCTAATTTATCAGGAAGAAGGCAAGGCGGTCCATTGGGGCCAGTTCTTTGCAACATGGTACTGGGTAGGTCTGTTCTATGTAAAATGAGAAAAAAAGAGAAAATGTCTGAAATGGCAGAAACAGGGATTTCTGGATGGCTTAGTCAGTTAAATGTCTGCCTTTGGCTCAGGTCATGATCCCAGGGCGCTGGGATTGAGTCCCACTCTGGGCTCCTTGCTCTGCAAGGAGCCTTCCTCTCCCTCTGCCTTCCACTTCCCTGCTCCTACTCCATCTTTCTCTGAAAAATAAATGAAATCTTTAAAACAAATAAAATAAAATAAAATGGAAGAAACAAACTGGTAGTGTTCCAAGATGATACAATTGTGCATGTTGAAACTCAAAATGGATGCTGACATACGCTTCTTCTATCATACATAGTATGGTTGCTGGACAGAAATTCAATGTATGTATATATCTGTGTATATCAGCGGCATTAGAATATAACATTTCAAAAAGTAACAATTTTTGATAGCACCTACTAGTTAGATTAAGTTTTTCTTTAAAGACTTATTTATTCAGTTGAGAGAGTATGAGAGGCAGGGAGGGAACAGGGGCATAGGGACAGAATCTTTCAAGCTGACTCCCCATGGAACATAGGGCCCGACTCTGGGTCCATCCCATGAGTAATGAATTATGACCTAAGCTGAAACCAAGAGTCAGCTGCTTAAGTGACTGAGCCACCCAGGTTCCCCCTACTTGGAATTTAACACAGACTTCAAAATAGTCTTGGGAAAAAGTTCATAAAATTTTATTGAGAGAATTTTAACAGTGAAGTACCCCCACATAAGAGTAGTTTGCATGTTCCAGCTTGTTCTTGTTTAAATCTGGGGCTGTCCTTCACCTGTAAGATAGAACAGTTGGAAAGTTTACTCAGCAGAATTGTATTTCCAGTAAATTAATGGTACAGGAAGGATGCTATAGTTTCCATTTTTTAAAGAAAGAATTCCAAGGATGTGTTTTACCAAAGTTTTTTGAACACACCACACTTTTTATTGGTACAACAAAACAAAAAGTTAAGGCTCACAACACGCAAAAGGAAATGGGCCTATTAAAAGGTCGTTTTAAATGGAAAGCAAAAACCAAAGGTAGTTTCACAAAAAATCCCAACAGCATGCAAAGAACTGAAAAAAAAAATTTACATGTAAGTATCATTTAAAGACTTCAACTTGAAATAATATTCTGAATGTAGGATGCTGAAGGCATAATGCCAAGTTGGTTACTGCTTCAGTGATGTTAGAGACAAACTAGTACCACATCTAATTTATTCTTGGTTATGGTTAATTGGAAAACTGTTTTTGTCAGCTAGTTTATTCCCTATGTCATGGATTAAGTAGGGTAACCATTTGCCTTAAGGGTTTTTGTCTTAACGGTGTTCCAGCTGGTCGAATAGATTATACGGTCACACACTTCACACCTGTCAGAATGGGTAAAATTAACAACGCAGAAAAAAAACATGTAGGTTAGGAGGTGGAGAAAAGGGAAACCTCTTACACTGTTGATGGGAATGCAAACTGGTACAGTCACTTTGGAAAGGAGTATGGAAGTTCCTCAAGAAGTTAAAAATAGAACTACCTTGTGACCCAGCAGTTACACTAGGACGCTTTTACCCAAGGGACACAAAGCGACAGCTTGAAAGAGTACAAGCACCCCAATGTTTATAGCAGCATTATCAACAATAACCAAACTGTGGAAGGAGCAGAAATATCCATCGACTGACGAATGAATAAAGAAGAGGTGGTATATCTGTATGTATATCTGTACCTGTCTATCTATACTCACAGCGGAATAGGACTCAGCCATCAGAATGAATGAAATCTTGACATTTGGAAGGATGTGACTGGACCTAGAGTGTATTACACTAAGGGAAATAAGAGAAAAACAAATACCATATGATTTCATTCATATGTAAAACTTAAGAAACAAAACAGATAAATAAATGGGATGAAAAAAAGCAAGAGGGAAGCAAACCATGGGACTTAACTATAGAGAACAAACTGCGTGTTGATGAAGGAAGATGGGTTGTGGATGGATTAAAGGGTGATGGGTATTAAGGAGGGCACTTGTTGTGATGAGTACTGAGTGTTATATGTATGTTTTAAATCTTTAAACTCTGCTCTTGAAACCAATATTACACTATCTGTTAATTAACTAGAATTTAAATAGTGAAAAAAAAAATAGTAATAGGGATCTAGGTCTCCACCAAGAAACAAACAGCCTCCATTGTGTTTTGTTGTTCTCAGTGGCAGTCAAATCTCAATTCACATGTTAAAATTTGACCAAAAATGTTATCTGATAAAAAGAACTCAGGTGGAAGATGGCATCGAAAGCTAAGAAGGAAGTCCCTGCCCCTCCCAAAGCCGAAGCCAAAGCAAAGGCTTTGAAGGCCAAGAAAATGGTGCTGAAAGGCGTCCACAGTCACACACAAAAAAGATCTGCACATCACCTACGTTACGATGACCCAAGACTCTGCGTCGCTGAAAGCAGCCCAAATACTCTCGAAAGAGGGTCCCCAAGAGAAACAAGCTTGATCACTATGCCATCATCAAGTTCTCCCTGACTACTGAGTTAGCCATGAAGAAAAGAGAAGAAAACATACTTGTGTTCACTGCGGATGTCAAGGCCAACAAGTACCGGATCAAACAGGCTGTGAAGAAGCTCTATGACACTGATGTAGCCAAGGTCAACACCTTGATCAGGCCTGATGAAGAGAAGTAGGCATATATTTGACTGGCTCCTGACTACGATGCTTTGGATGTTGCCAATGAAATTGGGATTATCTAAACTGAGTCCAGCTGGCTAAATCTAAATACAGTTGTTTTCATGATTAAAAATAAAAGAACTCATGCAAAATGGAGAATCTTTGTATTCTATGTATGGCACACAACAGAACCACAGAATACAAATATCTCCATTAAAAATGATTATATCTGAATTGAATTCATCATATATATAGGAGTAAAGATTGGGTTAGATGTTAAGGCATTCTCTGAAAGTCAAACAAGTTATGTTAGAGCAGGTAGTAGAACCTACTTCAGTGCCTCAGCATATTTCATACTAACTGATATTCAATCCAAATGTATTTTGTGTTTGATAAAAACAGAAGTTACAGAAGGATCTCAATATAATTAGTTGTTCATTGAAGTATTTATACTCAAAAGAAGAAAGTGTTTTCATATTTTATGGTTTAATAAAGCAATGACCCAATTTGTTTCTCTATCTAGTCAGGCTGTCAGGATGTTCAGGTCTGAACCACTTGGGAAGGTATCTTCACATGTAAACCCTTATTAATATATCATTAAGGTTCTATCTACATAAGTAAAGATACATATTTCTAAATACTCAGGAAAGGACCCTCATACTTTTTACCACCAATAGATGACATACCTGCTTCTGGCATTTTAATGGGTTCCAAAAAGGGCAGATTTCTCCTCTTGACATGAGGGTGATATCTAGCTATATGCCAAGCCTTTGTCTGAGGGAGCTTCTGGAGATCAGTTTTCAGGTTTGGTCCTTAACACACAAAAGTATTCAATGGAGAGGGGAGGAGTCAAGATGGCGGAAAAGTAGCAGGCTGAGACTACTTCAGCTACCAGGAGATCAGCTAGATAGCTTACCTAAAAATTGAAAACACCTGCAAATCCATCGGCAGATTGAAGAGAAGAACTGCAATTCTGGAAACAGAAAAACAACCACTTTCTGAAAGGTAGGACCGGCGGAGAAGTGAATCCAAAGCGACGGGAAGATAGACCCCAGGGGGAGGGGCCAGCTCCCGGCAAGCGGCGGAGCAACGGAGCACAAAATCAGGACTTTTAAAAGTCTGTTCCGCTGAGGGACATCGCTCCAGAGGCTAAACCGGGGCGAAGCCCACGCGGGGTCAGCGTGGCCTCAGGTCCCGCAGGGTCACAGAAGGATCGGGGGTGTCTGAGTGTCGCAGAGCTTGCGGGTATTGGAACGGGAAAGCCGGCTACAGAGACAGAGCCGACAGTAAGCTCGCAGCTCCGTGTTACCTTGAACCGGTCGCAGGCTCGGTGAGCTCGGAGCGCGGCCGGAGGTCAGGCAGACGGGAGTAACTGGGCGCTGTTCTCTGAGGGCGCACTGAGGAGTGGGGCCCCGGACTCGCGGCTCCTCCTGGCCAGAGACCAGGAGGCCGCCATTTGTATTCCCGTCCTCCGGAACTCTATGGAAAGTGTTCAGGAAACAAAAGCTCCTGAAAGCAAACCTGAGAGGATTACTCACCCCGGCCCCTGGTAAGGGCGGTGCAATACCGCCTGGGGCAAAGACACTTGAGAATCACTACCCCAGGCCCCTCCCCCAGAAGATCAACAAGAAATCCAGCCGAGACCAAGTTCACCTACCAAGGAGTGCGGTTTCAATACCAAGGAGAGGAGCAGAATTCCAGAGGAGGAGAAAGCAAAGCACGGAACTCATGGCTTTCTCCCTGTGATTTTTTTTTAGTCTTGCAGATGATTTAATTTTTTTTCTTTTTCAGTTTTTGTTTTTTTTCTCGCCTTCTGGTAAAATTTTTTTTTTAACTTTTACCATTTTCTTTTTTAACGTTTTTTAACTAGTTTATCTAATATATATATTTTTTCTTTTTTATATTTTTCTTTATTCGTTTCCTTTTTTTAAAATTCTTTTCCTTTCTTTTCTTTTTTTCTTTTTTTTCTTTCTCCCTTTTTGAACATCTTTTTATTCCCTTTCTCCCACCTCACGATTTGGGATCTCTTCTGATTTGGTTAAAGCATATTTTCCTGGGGTTGTTGCCACCCTTTTAGTATTTTACTTGCTCCTTCATATACTCTTATATGGATAAAATGACAAGACGGAAAAATTCACCACAAAAAAAAGAACAAGAGGCAGTACCAAAGGCTAGGGACCTAATCAATACAGACATTGGTAATATGTCAGATCTAGAGTTCAGAATGACAATTCTCAAGGTTCTAGCCGGGCTTGAAAAAGGCATGGAAGATATTAGAGAAACCCTCTCAGGAGATATAAAAGCCCTTTCTGGAGAAATAAAAGAACTAAAATCTAACCAAGTTGAAATTTAAAAAGCTATTAATGAGGTGCAATCAAAAGTGGAGGCTCTCACTGCTAGGATAAATGAGGCAGAAGAAAGAATTAGTGATATAGAAGACCAAGTGACAGAGAATAAAGAAGCTGAGCAAAAGAGGGACAAACAGCTACTGGACCATGAGGGGAGAATTCGAGAGATAAGTGACACCATAAGACGAAACAACATTAGAATAATTGGGATTGCAGAAGAAGAAGAAAGAGAGAGGGGAGCAGAAGGTATACTGGAGAGAATTATTGGGGAGAATTTCCCCAATATGGCAAAGGGAACGAGCATTAAAATTCAGGAGGTTCAGAGAATGTCCCTCAAAATCAATAAGAATAGGCCCACACCCCATCACCTAATAGTACAATTTACAAGTCTCAGTGACAAAGAGAAAATCCTGAAAGCAGCCCGGGAAAAGAAGTCTATAACATTCAATGGTAAAAATATTATATTGGCAGCTGACTTATCCACAGAGACCTGGCAGGCCAGAAAGAGCTGGCATGATATTTTCAGAGCACTAAACAAGAACAACATGCAGCCAAGAATACTATATCCAGCTAGGCTATCATTGAAAATAGAAGGAGAGATTAAAAGCTTCCAGGACAAACAAAAACTGAAAGAATTTGCAAACACCAAGCCAGCTCTACAGGAAATATTGAAAGGGGTCCTCTAAGCAAAGAGAGAGCCTACAAGTGGTAGATCAGAAAGGAACAGAGACCATATACAGTAACAGTCACCTTACAGGCAATACAATGGCACTAAATTCATATCTCTCAATAGTTACCCTGAATGTTAATGGGCTAAATGCCCCTGTCAAAAGACACAGGGTATCAGAATGGATAAAAAGACAAAACCCATCTATATGTTGCCTCCAAGAAACTCATTTTAGCCAGAAGACACCTCCAGATTTAAAGTTAGGGGGTGGAAAAGAATTTATCATGCTAATGGACATCAGAAGAAAGCAGGAGTGGCAATCCTTATATCAGATTAATTAGATTTTAAGCCAAAGACTATAATAAGAGATGAGGAAGGACACTATATCATACTCAAAGGGTCTGCCCAACAAGAAGATCTAACAATTTTCAATATCTATGCCCCCAACGTGGGAGCAGCCAACTATATAAACCAATTAATAACAAAAATCAAAGAAACACATCAACAATAATACAATAATAGTAGGGGACTTTAACACTCCCCTCACTGAAATGGACAGATCATCCAAGCAAAAGATCAGCAAGGAAATAAAGGCCTTAAACGACACACTGGACCAGATGGACATCACAGATATATTCAGAACTTTTCATCCCAAAGCAACAGAATACACACTCTTCTCTAGTGCACATGGAACATTCTCCAGAATAGATCACATCCTCGGTCCTAAATCAGGACTCAACCGGTATCAAAAGATTGGGATCATTCCCTGCATATTTTCAGACCACAGTGCTCTAAAGCTAGAACTCAACCACAAAATGAAGTTTGGAAAGAACCCAAATACATGGAGACTAAACAGCATCCTTCTAAAGAATGAATGGGTCAACCGGGAAATTAAAGAAGAATTGAAAAAAATCATGGAAACAAATGATAATGAAAATACAATGGTTCAAAATCTGTGGGACACAACAAAGGCAGTCCTGAGAGGAAAATATATAGCGGTACAAGCCTTTCTCAAGAAACAAGAAAGGTCTCAGGTACACAACCTAACCCTACACCTAAAGGAGCTGGAGAAAGAACAAGAAAGAAACCCTAAGCCCAGCAGGAGAAGAGAAATCATAAATCAGAGCAGAAATCAATGAAATAGAAACCAAAAAAACAATAGAACAAATCAATGAAACTAGGAGCTGGTTCTTTGAAAGAATTAATAAAATTGATAAACCCCTGGCCCGACTTATCGAAAAGAAAAGAGAAAGGACCCAAATAAATAAAATCATGAATGAAAGAGGAGAGATCACAACTAACACCAAAGAAATACAAACTATTATAAGAACATACTATGAGCAACTCTACGCCAACAAATCTGACAATCTGGAAGAAATGGATGCATTCCTAGAAACATATAAACTACCACAACTGAACCAGGAAGAAATAGAAAGCCTGAACAGACCCATAACCAGTAAGGAGATTGAAACAGTCATTAAAAATCTCCAAACAAACAAAAGCCCAGGGCCAGACGGCTTCCCGGGGGAATTCTACCAAACATTTAAAGAAGAACTAATTCCTATTCTCCTGAAACTGTTCCAAAAAATAGAAATGGAAAGAAAACTTCCAAACTCATTTTATGAGGCCAGCATCACCTTGATCCCAAAACCAGACAAGGATCCCATCAAAAAAGAGAGCTATAGACCAATATCCTTGATGAACACAGATGTGAAAATACTCAACAAAATACTAGCCAATAGGATTCAACAGTACATTAAAAGGATTATTCACCACGATCAAGTGCGATTTATTCCAGGGCTGCAAGGTTGTTTCAACATCCGCAAATCAGTCAATGTGATACAACACATCAATAAAAGAAAGAACAAGAACCATATGATACTCTCAATAGATGCTGAAAAAGCATTTGACAAAGTACAGCATCCCTTCCTGATCAAAACTCTTCAAAGTATTGGGATAGAGGGCACATACCTCAATATCATCAAAGCCATCTATGAAAAACCCACCGCAAATATCATTCTCAATGGGGAAAAACTGAAAGCTCTTCCGCTAAGGTCAGGAACACGGCAGGGATGTCCATTATCACCACTGCTATTCAACATAGTACTAGAGGTCCTAGCCTCAGCAATCAGACAACAAAAGGAAATTAAAGGCATCCAAATCAGCAAAGAAGAAGTCAAATTATCACTCTTCACAGATGATATGATACTATATGTGGAAAACCCAAAAGACTCCACTCCAAAACTGCTAGAACTTATACAGGAATTCAGTAAAGTGTCAGGATATAAAATCAATGCACAGAAATCAGTTGCATTTCTCTACACCAACAACAAGACAAAAGAAAGAGAAATTAAGGAGTCAATCCCATTTACAATTGCACCCAAAACCATAAGATATCTAGGAATAAACCCAAAGAGGCACAGAATCTATACTCAGAAAACTATAAAGTACTCATGAAAGAAATTGAGGAAGACACAAAGAAATGGAAAAATGTTCCATGCTCCTGGATTGGAAGAATAAATATTGTGAAAATGTCTATGCTACCTAAAGCAATCTACACATTTAATGCAATTCCTATCAAAGTACCATCATCTTTTTCAAAGAAATGGAACAAATAATTCTAAAATTTATATGGAACTAGAAAAGACCTCGAATAACCAAAGGGATATTGAAAAAGAAAGCCAAAGTTGGTGGCATCACAATTCTGGACTTCAAGCTCTATTACAAAGCTGTCATCATCAAGACAGTATGGTACTGGCAGAAAAACAGACACATAGATCAATGGAACAGAATAGAGATCCCAGAAATAGACCCACAACTCTACAGTCAACAAATCTTCAACAAAGCAGGAAAGACTGTCCAATGGAAAAAAGACAGCCTCTTCAATAAATGGTGCTGGGAAAATTGGGACAGCCACATGCAGAAAAATGAAATTGGACCATTTCCTTACACCACACACAAAAATAGACTCAAAATGGATGAAGGACCTCAATGTGCGAAAGGAATCCATCAAAATCCTTGAGGAGAACACAGGCAGCGACCTCTTCGACCTCAGCCGCAGCAACATCTTCCTAGGAACAACGCCAAAGGCAAGGGAAGCAAGGGCAAAAATGAACTATTGGGATTTCATCAAGATCAAAAGCTTTTGCACAGCAAAGGAAACAGTTATCAAAATAAAAGACAACTGACAGAATGGGAGAAGATATTTGCAAATGACATATCAGATAAAGGACTAGTGTCCAGAATCTATAAAGAACTTAGCAAACTCAACACCCAAAGAACAAATAATCCAACAAGAAATGGGCAGAGGACATGAACCGACATTTCTGTAAAGAAGACATCCAGATGGCCAACAGACACATGAAAAAGTGCTCCATATCACTCGGCATCAGGGAAATACAAATCAAAACCACAATGAGATATCACCTCACACCAGTCAGAATGGCTAAAATCAACAAGTCAGGAAATGACAGATGCTGGCGAGGATGCGGAGAAAGGGGAACCCTCCTACACTGTTGGTGGGAATGCAAGCTGGTGCAGCCACTCTGGAAAACAGCATGGAGGGTCCTCAAAATGTTGAAAATAGAACTGCCCTATGACGCAGCAATGGCACTACTGGGTATTTACCCTAAAGATACAAACGTAGTGATCCAAAGGGGCACGTGCACCCGAATGTTTATAGCAGCAATGTCCACAATAGCCAAACTATAGAAAGAACCTAGATGTCCTTCAACAGATGAATGGATCAAGAAGATGTGGTATATATACACAATGGAATTCTATGCAGCCATCAAAAGAAATGAAATCTTGCCATTTGCGACAACATGGATGGAACTAGAGCGTATCATGCTTAGCGAAATAAGTCAGCGGAGAAAGACAACTATCATATGATCTCCCTGATATGAGCAAGTGGTGATGCAACATGGGGGCTTAAGTGGGTAGAAGAAGAATCAATGAAACAAGATGGAATTGGGAGGGAGACAAACCATAAGTGACTCTTAATCTCACAAAACAAACTGAGGGTTGCTGGGAGGAGGGGGGTTGGGAGAAGGGGGTGGGATTATGGACAATGGGAGGGTATGTGCTTTGGTGAGTGCTGTGAAGTGTGTAAACCTGGTGATTCACAGACCTGTACCCCTGGGGATAAAAATATATGTTTATAAAAAATTAAAAATTAAGAAAATATATAAATAAATAAATAAATAAAATGTTTTTAAAAAAGTATTCAATGGAAGCAGCAAATAGGAAATATATAGAAATAAAAGCCTATAGGCTACTGTGACTAAAAAAAAAAGTGATGGAAAAATGGATTTCATACTCTTGTTTTCCTGTAGTATGATATGCTATATTTCAAGAGACATTCTAAAGATCAAACCCACTGTACTTCATTTCCTTTCTATTACTACAGTGTTCTAGGAATCGAGAGCATCAGGGAGGAGCAAGATGGCAGAGGAGTAGAAGACCTAAATTTTGTCTGGTTCCAGGAGTTCACCTAGATAGTTTTCCAAGCATTCTGAGCACCTACAAACTCAACTGGAGATTGAAGAGAAGAATAGCAGGAATTCTATGAACAGAAAAGCAACCACTTTCTGGAGAAGGGAATCCAAGGCGTTATAGGGGAAGACAGACCACAGGGGGAGGGGCTGGCTCTCAGCAAGCGGTAGAGCAGTGGAGCACAAAACTGGAACTTTCAGAAGTCTGCTCATAGGAGGGTCGTTGCTCCAGCTGGGGTGGAAACCTCAGGGCAGTTAGTGTGGTTTCAGGACCGTCGGTGGTCAGAGAAAGACCAGGTGTGCCTGACTGTGGCAGAGTTCACACGTATTGGAGCAGGGATGCTGGCTACAAAGATAGAGCCGAGGAGAGGGTTCTCAGCTCAGGGCTGCCCTAAACCCTGATCCGAGGCAAAGTCGGGGCACTACTCCTTTTTTTTTTTTAAGATTTTATTTATTTATTGACAGAGATCACAAGTAGGCAGAGAGGCAGGCAGAGAGAGAGGAGGAAGCAGGCCCCCAGCCGAGCAGAGAGCCTGATGTGGGGCTCGATCCCAGGACCCTGGGATCATGACCTGAGCTGAAGGCAGAGGCTTTAACCCACTGAGCCACCCAGGTGCCCGGGGCACTACTCTTCAAACAGGGACCCCACAAGTGGCGATCCTGGTAGACCACCCCCTTCCTCCACCAGGAGGTGTGGCACGGGAGCACGTTACAGGAATCTACTGGGTTTGGCTACTCCAAATGGGCCGTGCCCCAGAGATAGAAACACTCAGTCACAGGCTGGGTGAGCTTGGAGTCTGGGCGGAGAACAGGAAACAGGCGTGATTGAGCTCAGGTCATGATCTCAGGGTCCTGGGATCAAGCCCTGCATTGGGTTCTCTGCTCAGTAGGGAGCCTGCTTCCCTCCCCCTTTCTCTGCCTCCCTCTCTGCCTACTTGTGATCTCTGTCTGTCAAATAAATAAAAAAAAATCTTTAAAAGAAAAAAACAAGACCCATCAATATGCTGTCTGTGAGAAACTCATTTTAGAAATAAAGACACCTCAAGGCAGATAGATAAACAGATAGACAGACTGATTGATTTAAGACACCTCCAGATTTAAAGTGAGGGGGTAGAAAACACTTTACCATACTAATGGATATCAAGAGAAAGGTGGGGTGGCAATCCTTGTATCTCACAAATTAGATTAGATGAGGAAGGACACTGTATCATACTTAAAGGGTCCGTCCAACAAGAAGATCTAACAATTTTAAATATCTATGTCCCTAACATGGGAACAGCCAATTATATAAACCAATTAATTACAAAATCAAAGAAACACATTGAAAATACTATGATACTAGTAGGGGACTTTAACACCCCCGCTCCCTGAAATAGACAGATCATCTAAGCAAAAGATCAACAAGGAAATAAAGGCTTTAAATGACACACTGGACCAGATAGACATCACAGATATATTCAGCACATTCTACCCCAAAACAACAGAATACACATTCTTCTCTAGTGCACATGGAACATTCTTTGAAATTGATCACATCCTGGGTCACAAATCAGGTCTCAACCGGTACCAAAAGACTGGTGTCATTCCCTGCATATTTTCAGACCACAGCACTTTAAAACTGGATCTCAACCACAAGAGGAAATTTGGAAAGAACTCGAATACATAGAGCCTAAATATCATCCTACTAAAGAATGAATAGGTCAACCAGGAGATTAAAGATAAATTGAAAAAATTCATGGAAACAAATGAAAATAAAAATACAACTGCTCAAAATCTTTGGGATACAGCAAATGTGGTCCTGAGAGGAAAGTATATAGCAATACCAGCCTCTCTCAAGAAACCGGAAAGATCTCAAATACACAACCCAACTCTACACCTAAAAGAGCTGGATAAAGAACAGCAAATAAAGCCTCAACCCAGCAGGAGATGAAAAATAATAAAGATCAGAGCAGAAATCAATGAAATAGAAACCAAAAGAACAGTAGAACAGATCAATGAAACTAGGAGGTGGTTCTTTGAAAGAATTAATAAGACTGATAAACCCCTGGCCAGATTTATCAAAAAGAAAAGAGAAAGGACCCAAATTAATAAAATCATGAATGAAAGAGGAGAGATCACAACCAACACCAAAGAAATACAAACAATTATAAGAACATATTTTGAACAACTATATGCCAGCAAATTTGACAATCTGGAAGAAATGAATAATACATTCCTAGAGTTGCATACACTACCAAAAATGAACCAGGAAGAAATAGAAAAGCTAAGCAGACTCATAACAAGTAGAGACTGAGGCAAAACTCTCCCAACAAACAAAATTCCTGGACAAGACAGCTTTAATGGGAATTCTACCAAACATTTAAAGAATTAATTCCTATTCTCCTGAAACTCTTGCAATAATAGAAATGGAAGGAGAACTTCCAAACTCTTTCTAAGAGGCCAGCATTACCTTGATCCCAAAACCAGACAAAGACCCCACTAAAAAGAAGAATGACAGACCAATATCCCTGATGAACACGGATGCAAAAACTCTCACCAAAACGCTAGCCAATAGGCTCTGACAGTACATTAAAAGGATTATTATTCACCATGACCAAGTGGGATTTATTCCTGGGCTGCAAGGTTGGTTCAACATCTGCAAATCAATCAATGCGATGCAATACATTAATAAAGAAAGAACAAGAAACATACGATACTCTCAATAGATGCTGAAAAAGCATTTGACAAAGTACAGCATCCCTTCCTGATCAAAACTCTTCAAAGTGTAGGGATAGAGGGCACATACCTCAATATCATCAAAGCTATCTATGAAAAACCCACAACGAATATCATTCTCAATGGAGAAAAACTGAGAGATTTTCCTGTAAGGTAAGGAACATGGCAGGGCTGTCCACTATGACCACTGCTCTTCAACATAGTACTAGAAGCCCTAGCCTCAGCCATCAGACAACAAAAAGAAATTAAAGGCATCCAAATCAGCAAAGAAGTAGTCAAACTCTCACTCTTTGCAGATGATATGATACTTTATGCAGAAAACCTGAAAGATTCTACTCCAAACCTGCTAGAACTTGTACAGGAATTCAGTAAAGTGTCAGGATATAAAGTCAATGCACAGAAATCAGTTGCATTTCTATACACCAACAAGACAGAAGAAATAGAAATTAAGGAGCCAATCCCATTTACAATTGCACCCCAAAACCATAAGATACCTAGGAATAAACCTATTCCTAGGCAAAGAATCTATACTCAGAAAAGTATAAGGTACTCATGAAAGAAATTGAGGAAGACACAAAGAAATGGAAAAATGTTCCATGCTCCTGCATTGGAAAAAGAAATATTGTGAAAATGCCTAAGCTACCTGTTGGGTCGGTGGCTCCGGGAATGCAGGAGAAACAATAGAAATGACCTCCGGGCCGCCATCTTCCAGCCCCCCCGCCCCCCGCCCCGCTTCCTAACCTTTGACTCTCCCGCCATAAGGATGTATGCTCAGGTCACGTCTCCACAAGTAACCCGATACCTATGCAAGAAACTGGAACATCAAGACTCCCCCAACCCTCCAATCCCCAAATACCATACCTTATATGGCTGTGAACCTATTCCCTGTCTTAACCCAGATAAAAGACCCACTCGACCCCCTCCTGGTGCAACTTCCCTGACTCCCCTTTCCGGAGTCGTGGAACCTCACCCGAGGGTGCCCACCTTCTCCTGGCATGACTTTCCTGGCTCTCCTTCTCCTGAGCCCTGAAACTTAGCCAGAGAGTGCCTTTAATAAATGTTGCCTTGTGCCTACCTCGCCTGGTGTCGTGTTTATCTCGCCTGTAAAACCTTACACTACCTAAAGCAATCTACACATTTAATGCAACCCCTATCAAAATATCATCCATTTTTTTCAAAGAAATGAAACAAATAATCCTAAAATTTATATGGAACCAGAATAGACCCTGAATAACCAGAGGAATGTTGAAAAAGAAAGCCAAAGTTTGGTGGCATCACAATTCCAGACTTCAAGCTCTATTACAAAGTTGTCATCATCAAGACAGTTTGGTATTGGCACAAAACCAGACACATAGATCACTGGAACAGAATAGAGGGCCCAGAAATAGACCCTCAACTCTATGGTCAACTAATCTTTGACAAAGCAGGAAAGAATGTCCAATGGAAAAAAAAAAGAAGAATAAAACTGGATCATTTCCCTACACCACACACTAAAATAGACTGAAAATGGATGAAAGACCTCAATGTGAGACATGAATCCATCAAATTACTTGAGTAGAACACAGGCAGCAGCCTCTTCAACCTCAGCCACAGCAACTTCTTCCTAGAAATATCACCAAAGGCAAGGGACACAAGGGCAAAAATGAACTATTAGAACTTTATCAAGATAAAAATCTTTTGTACAGTTCACAAAACCAAAAGACAACTGACAGAATGGGAGAAGATATTTGCAAATGATATATCAGATAAAGGGCTAGTCTCCAAAATCTATAAAGAACTTATTGAACTTAACACCCAAAGAACAAATAATCCAATTAAGAAATGGGCAGAAGACAGTAACAGACATTTCTACAAAGAAGACATTCTAATGGCCAACAGACACATGAAAAAGTGGTCAACATCACTCAGTGTCAGGGAAATACAAATCAAAACCACAGTGAGATACCACCTCACACCAGTCAGAATGGCGAAAGTTAACAAGTCAGGAAATGACAGGTGTTGGTGAGGATGCAGAGGAAAGGGAACCCTCCTACACTGTTGGTGGGAATGCAAGCTGGTGCAGCCCCTCTGGAAAACAGTACAGAGTTTCCTCAAAAAGCTGAAAATAGAGCTACTCTATGACCCAGAAATTGCACTACTGGCTATTCATTACAAGGTTACAACTGAAGTGATCTGAAGGGGCACGTGCACCCAAATGTTTAGAGCAGCAATGTCCACAATAGCCAAACTATGGAAAGAGCTTAGATGCCCATCAATGGAAGAACGGAAAAAGAAATGGTTACACACACACACACATATGTATTTACTATGGAAGACTATGCAGCCATCAAAAAACCCTGAAATCTTGCCATTTGCAACAATGTGGATGGAACTAGAGGTTATTATGCTAAACCAAATAAGTCAACCAGAGAAAGACAATTATCATATGATCTCAATGATATGGGGAATCTGAGGAACAAGACAGAGGATCATAGGGGAAGACAAAAGCAGAGAGGGAGACAAACCTTAAGAGATGCTCAATCTCAGGAAAAAAACTGAGGATTTTTGGGGGGGATGGGGTGGGAGGGATGAGGTGGGTAGGTGATGGACTTTGGGGCGGCTATGTGCTATGGGGAGGTCTGTGAATTATGTAAGACTGATGAGTCACAGACCTATAATACATTATATGTATACAAACAGTACATTATATGTTAATGAAAAAAAAGAATAGAGAGCATCAGGTAGCTAAGAAATCAAGTATACACCATGCATAAGATTTTATTTAAAAGTTTCTGAAGGATGAGCTGCATGTATTTGTGCACCTCTAAGAAATCTGATAGTGATGACACCCATTCCCTATTAGGGCAACCTGCAAGTTATTTTGTCAAATTTTACTAGTTAGATTTTCAGTACAAATTCCTTCTATGTAACTTAGGATAAAGGAGTCATATATAGAACACAGTACCAAAAGTAACAGTAAAACATTAGTGGATTAACAGACCAACTTGTGCCTTGATTTAATAAGGCTTTGACCCAATTTTTTTCTCTATCTAGCAGTGTATAAGTCTGGCCATCAAGATGTTCGGGTTTGAACTACTTGGGAAAATATCTTCATATGTAAACTCGGTTATTAATATATCATTAAGGTTATATATACATAAATAAATATATAATATTCAGGTAAAGATGCTCATACTTTTCACCATCAATGGATAACATACCTGCTTCCAGCCTTTTAATGGACTCTAAAAAGGGCAGATTTCTCACCTTGACATCAGGGTGATATCCAGTTACATGCCCAGCCTTTGCCTGAGGCAGCTTCTGGAGATCAGCTTTCAGGTCCGGTCCTTAAATATGAACTATAAATAAAGCCTATAGGTTAGTGTGATTTAAAAAAAATGTGATGGAAAAATGCATTTCACACCCTTATTTTCCTGTAGTATGATACGCTTTATTTCAAGTGACATTTTAAAGACAAAGCCCACTGCACTTCATTTCCTTATACCATAGTGTTCTAAGAACAGAGAGCATCAACTAGCAGAGAAATCAAGTCTACACCATGCGTAAGATTTTATTTAAAAGTACAATGGAGTTTTCTAAAGGATGAGCTGCATTTATTTGTGGGCCTCTAACAAATCCCATCCTGGTGACACCCATTCCCTACTAGGGCAACCTGCAAGTTATTCTGTCCAATTTTAGTAGTTAGAGTTCAGGACCAAGTCCCTCTGTGTAACTTTGGATAAAGGAGTCATGTATAAAACAGAGTTCCAAAAGTAACAGCAAAACATTAGTGATTAACAGTCCACCTTGTGTCTTACAGTGGTAAAAAAGAAAGGAGAGTGGAAAGAAACTAATGGACTTTGTTGTCAGTCGTGCTGTGGAAACCTCTGAACAGCAAATTCCTGTAATAATCTATGGCCTGAAGGTGTCATTAATTCACAACAAGTATTTGATGAAAATGCCCTATTTGGAAGACATTCATTTCTTGTTTCATGATATTTCAAGATACTTTTGATTTTCCTATTCCTAAAAGCATTTTACACACCTTTGAAAGCCGCTTAGAAGTCATACCAATACAGTGACCCTACGACCAGTTTCCTGAATTACACAGCTCTTACAAAACGTACCATATCAAAGAATGAATCAGACAGTGTCGACCATTCATTGAGCTCTTTTCTGGAGCCCCTGTCCTGCTCCACTGAACTGGATTGATTCCTGTGCCAGCAATAAGCTACGTTACTGTACAGACACATTTGAGTAGTAAGCATTCTAGAGAACCACGCTCCCCTGTTTGTACAGCAACACAGACAGTAGGAAGAACACAAACCTCCTTAAATTATTTTTTTCAAATTTTATTTATTTATTTGACAGACAGAGATCACAAGCAGGCAGAGAGGGGCAGAGAGAGAGACAGAGAGGAAGCAGGCTCCCTGCTGAGCAGAGAGCCCAATGCGGGACTTGATCCAAGGAGCCTGGGACTCTGACCCTAGCTGAAGGCAGAGGCTTAAACCACTGAGCAACCCAGGCTCCGCTTTAAATTCTTATTTTAGGGCGCCTGGGTGGCTCAGTGGGTTAAGCCGCTGCCTTCGGCTCAGGTCATGATCCCAGGGTCCTGGGATCGAGTCCCACATCGGGCTCTCTGCTCAGCAGGGAGCCTGCTTCCCTCTCTCTCTCTCTCTGCCTGCCTCTCTGTCTACTTGTAATCTCTGTCTGTCAAATAAACAAATAAAATCTTTAAAAAAAAAATAATAAATTCTTATTTTAAGTAACCTCTGCTCTCAGTATGGGCCTTGCACACTCCACCCCAACATCAAGAGTCACATGCTCTACCAACTGAGCCAGTCAGGTTCCCCAAGAACACAAACCTTGTTATGAAATATGAATTGCATCTCCATGTGTCAAGCAGTCTTTGGCAAACCACAATCCCAGAGCCTTAGTTTTCTCATCTCTAAAATGGGGCTCCCATCCCTAGGCAAATCGGTCTTACTGCACATGTTGTAGGGTATGCTGACTTGACACTCTGCCAGTGCTGCTGAGAACTGCTTGTGCTTTCCATGAAATGAGTGAAAAGGCCCCACAAAAACGTTCTAAGAAGAACAAATTGAACTAGGGAGATGATGTATAGAATTGAAGCTAAACATTTTCCTCCAATTTAGTAAAAAGACTGCATTTTCAGGCACACCGATTGATTCCTGAGGGAAAAGGGGAAAGTCATTATGGTGAAGGACTACATGAAGCTGCACACTGTACACTCTTCACATTTTCAACCCATCTTCAGGAAATGACTGAGATTCTCTTCGCATGTTTTCTTTCCTCTTGTCATGGTTTGTCATAATGCACGATGCACACATACATCCTCCCTGCCCCCCACTGTTGTTCTCCTTCCCTTTCCCTTCACCTTGAGCCCAGGTGCTCCTTCCACGTCCTTCCCTGGTTCAAGTTTCGTTTCTCAGCTCTCAGGTGGTGCCTCCTTTTGTTTTGGTTTCTCATCCCTGGGTTACTGCGCCTAGGGGTGTGTGTGTATGTGGGCCAATAAAAAGTTGTGTGGTTAATACATGCTAACAGTGTAAATAAACATCAGACATTTGGATATCAAACAATGAATAAGCATAAAGACACTCCCACATCATGATTCTACGTGCTTATTCCTAAAAGTGACTCACCCACAGAGCGGCTGCTGCAATGAGGTAGCCACCAGCACTTTGGAGTCTACTGTAAACTCTGCTGGGATGGATATGCACAATCGGTGCTTAATAAGCAAAGAAGACACAGACTGTATTTCCACAGGCACCAGAAATTTGGAATCCTCCTGGTTCACTGTTTCCCTCCCTTTATCAGCAGAGAAGCTTTCCTCACTGTATCTGTATTCTGTTGGTAGCTCAACAAAAGGCCCAGAGCAATAAATGTACGGTAGTCCTAATCATCCAATATGGAAGTACTCACACCCACATGCTGCTTAGACCCTTGGTCATCTTTTCTATGTTTAGATTTGGATCTTGATCTGACTTGGCCACATAGTTCACGCTGAATGTGGAATATTTATATTTATATTTGTTAAATGTACTCTAATGGAGAGGTATACCACTTCCAAGGCCATGGGTTTAATTGTTTCTTACTTTGAAAATATGTTGAAAGCCAACCTAGTATCAGTATAGTGTACACCCTATGTTCACACCAAATACATGGGCTGCAAGATCATTTACTTCAGGCTGGCCCTGAAATCACCTTAGGCACAGGCTAAAACACGAGGCTTCATCTCCCAGCTAGATTCCCCAGTACAAAAGGCATTTGAGAAAATAGTACTGGACATTTAAACCTGACTCACTATTGCTATGGTCACATTTCCCTTTAAAAGTCTCATTTTACTATCTTTAATAATGTTTTGTTGGAATGCAGAGAAAGAAACAATCCTTTGCATACTGCCTATGGCTGTCCCTGCACTACAAGTGTTCAGGTATCTAATCAAAACAGACTAAAGGGCTAGCTGCTGTCTTGACACTGCACAGTGCACTACAAATCTCAGGGACTCAGTTACAAGCGCCCAGGGTTTTCTCCTCTTTCTGGTCTTTTCTATACCGCCTAGTCTACCCTCTGCCCAGGGTCCCACAGAGGATCCTGGCCTCTGTGCTCTTCGTACAGTTGCAGGTGCTCCCAGACTCAGACACCTCAACTAACACCCGCCACCAGTCCTTGCCCCGCCTTCACCTCCCCACCTCAGCCCACCAACCTAGCTTGACCTATCTGCACCACGAGGCGAAGCATAACTGCAGCCACAATGTCTGTGAGGAGAAGGGCTGTAGCTCCTTGGCACTTCCACCTAGAACGCCACAGCTCTACTGTCCCCACCTACCCGAGGCCCACTGGCTCCTTCTCCATCCTCGCTCACATTTACACTCCTGGAAGGACTGACGTGGGGACTTACTAGTTGAATTCATGTAGCGAGAATACTCACAGCACAGAGAACACGACCGCCTCCATCAAACTCAGCTCTGCTCGGAAAAAAATGGGCAGCAATGCACATGCCCAGCAATAGTTGCACACAGCAATGAGCATGGGCACTCTTTGCTCACAGCAACGAGCATGCGCAGAGAGTCGTGGGTGTGCAGGGTGGGTTGAGCTTTTCTTGCCGGTGCTGCTGCAGGCACTCGTAACCATGGGGTCCACCGAGGAGAAGGAAAGAGGGTTGAGCAGTCTCTCTCTCTCTTTTTTTTAAAAGATTTTATTTATTTATTTGAGAGAGAGCATGAGCAAGGAGAAGGTCAGAGAGAGAAGCAGACTCCGCATGGAGCTGGGAGCCCGATGCGGGACCCGATCCCAGGACTCCGGGATCATGACCTGAGCTGAAGGCAGTCATCCAACCAACTGAGCCACCCAGGCGTCCCGAGCAGTCTCTTTTTCAAACCACCCAATCTCTCCTATGCATCTAGATACTCTGGGGACACACAGCCCCAGCTTACTCTGAGTGGACAGGTGTCTCAGAAAAAGCACTGAGCCGGAAATCTACAGGCTTCAGTAAATCATTTCCTTCTTCGATTTAGGTGTTGTGTCACACTTGAACGAACTGGCTCACCCCTGTATGATAAATTCATTAACACCTGTTCTCTTTATGATTTTGTTTGCACTAGAGCACATTGTCATCTCTGCACTAGTGGCTTCTTTCTCCCCCTGGAACTGTATTCATTTGGTCCGTGTATGCTTCAGAAATATCCACATATTGGTCCTGGTAAGATTTAGGCTCAGTCCACGGTCACATGGCATGCGGTAGTAGTGCCTATCCTCCTCAAATTCTGTACTTCCCAGATTACAGCCAGGCCACTTCTAAGCAAAACTGGCTTAATCTCATAAAGGGAGAGCACTGCCCAGACAGAGCCTTAATAGATTTTTGGAGGTGGCAGGACAGGAGAGGTATTTATATTTCAGAGTTGGAAGTCAGGTATGCAGCAGATCTTTCAATGTTGGAGGAGGGTGTGACTAAGATTGGGTGAGGATCTTGATAGAATGGTTTAAGACACAAGTGAAAATCCTTCGTAAACACTTTAAGTTATTTATTTGAGAAAGAGAAAGAGAGTATAAGCAGGGGGAGAGGCAGAGGGAGAGGGAGAAGCGACTCCCCACTGTGCTGGGAGCCTGACCTGAGGCTGTATCCCTGACCTGGAGATAATGACCTGACCTTAAGGCAGACACTTAACCATCTGAGACAACCAGGTGCCCCATAAGTCAAGAATTTTAAGACTGAAAGTTCAATGTTGCAGTGGAAAAATGTCCTTTCACACTACTGATTGATGAGTTAAGGGGTTTTTCAAGTAGTTTCTAGAATGAAAAAGAAAGCTATTAGCGATTCTTCTGTTCTTAGGCAAGGCCTTGCTGGATTACTGAATTTATGTTGATGTAGAGAGCAAAATGGAGTCTCTCATGTGAAGCAGGAGCACTGTGTCAAGCCCTTCCATGAAAACCACCACACTCAGCCAATGGCAAGCTGGAGAAATGCCTCCCAGCTTCCTCTTTTCCCCTGTAAAATCAAGACTCTCTGCTATGTTCTCTACCTCTTACTTAGGTGTTCCCTGGCTTCCTTGTCCAGAACTACAAGTTCCCTGCTTTGTCGTGAGTGAGGTCACCTTGCAGGTAAAAAAAAAGCTGGTTCTTTTTTTTCTTAAGGTCTACATACACTCCTTAAAATCGAGACTCTAAATCATTCTTCTAGTCTTCCCAAAGAGACTTTTTACTAGGGTGACTATACATTGGGAAAAAGGAAATAATCACAACTTTTAGGGACTATTGGACACAGGTTCTGAAGTGCCACTTGACTCCAGGAGAGGTAAAGTGCTTCTGTGGCCCTCCAGGCTGAGCAGGGGCTCACTGAGGTCAGGTGACCTAGAGGGCTCTGGCTCGGTTCCATTAAACAGCAGGCCCAGTGAGCTCCTGAACGCATCTTGTGTTTATTTTCCCAGTCTGGAATTCACAATTGGAATAAGCATGCTCAGCTCTTGGTTTGTAATTGATTTCCTGACCTGTAGAGTGAGACCTATTATGGTGGGAAAGGCTGAATGGAAGCCATTATATCTGGTTCTCCCTAGGAATAGAGTAAATCTAAAGTAGTGTTTCATCCCAGGGGGCATTAGAGAGATGAATGCCTCCATCGAGGACCTGAAAAATGCAGGTTTGGTGACTTTTCCCATATCCTGGTACTGGTCTTCTACTTGGCCTCCACAGAAGACAGATGGATCTTGAAGAATGACAGTGTGTTGCTGTAAACTTAGGCGGGTACTGAATCCAATTTTAGCTGTTGTACCAGATGTGGTTTCATTGCTCAAGCAGATTCACACATGGCCTAGTCCCTGGTTGGCAGCTATTGATCTGGAAAAGGCTCTGTCTCCGTTTCTGTCCATAAGTCCCACCAGAGGCAGTGGGCTTCCAGCTGCCAAGACTCACGATACACCCTCAAAGGCTTAACTCATGCTGTATCATTGCCTGCCTTCCTGTCATCATTTAGTTCACCGGTACTTGATTACCTTTCTCTTCCCCAGTATAGCACACTGGTCCATTATGCCGATGATATGATGGTACTGGGCCTGGTAAGTGAGATGTGCTCAGTCACTCCAGAATCTTGGATAAGCTATTTGTGTGTCAGAGGCTGTGAATTCAATCTGACAAAACTTTAGAGGTTTTCTACTTCTGGGAACTTTGTAGTGTGCAGGAAACGTGTCATCCCTTCCAAGCTGAAGAAGAAATTGCTAAAATGAGTTGTCCTAAGGCGGCGAGCCAGAAGGACGATGCCTAGCAGGCATCGTGGACTTTTGCAGACATCCTATTCCTTGCTTGGGTATGTTACTCCTTCCCATTTACCGAGTGACCCAAAAGGCTGCTAGGTTCCATTGGGGCCAGAACAGGAGAAGGTTCTGTAGCTGATTCAGGCTTCCATGCGATCAGCTCTGCCACTTAGGCCACATGATCCTGCAGATCCAATGGTATCTGAAGTGGCAGTGGCAGGTAGGGATGCCGTTTGAAGCCCTTGCACACAGGCTCCTCTAGGGTGATCACAGTGCAGGCCCTTGAGCTTTTGGATCAAGGCCCTGCAGCATTCTCAGATAACTACTCTTCTTTGGAGAAAGCTGCTCTAGGCCTGCCATTGGGCCTTTATAGAGACTGAAAAACTTGACCATAGGCCACCCAGCTACCACACAACCTGAGCTGTCCATCATGAACTGGGTGTCATCTGGCTGACTGATCCATAAACTCGGGTGTGCACAGCAACACACCCTCATCAAATGGAAGTGGTTTATATGCGGGAGTCAGAGCACAGTTTCGGTCGATGAAAGGGTTGGAGGGGTTACTGGTCTTTGGAAGCTGAGCACGGGCAGGGATTCAAACCTTTCCCTGCAGAGATTTAAATCATCTGGATTCCTAGGCATGTAACTCCCCTGTACATTGAGGGAAGCTGGCATATTCCTTTGTCTGGATGGAAATGTAGAGAGAAACACATGACTGTTTTGCAAAACACCTCAGTGAAATCAATTCTTTTTGGGCCTTGTGTCTGATATGACACACACATCGGAAGACGTTTGTCATTGTGCAGGCCTGGTGGAAAACACAATGAGGGAAATGAAAGTATACCTACCCTATAGATTTTCTTGAGGCTGTACTGTCAGCCAATGGGAAAATTAAGTGTGAGATATTCTTAGTAACCTTCTGTCATCAGTGAGTTAGCAAAGCCAGCCACGCTCATTGCCTTAGTGCACTGAAGTTTTGTTTCCATGTTTCTTTCCCTCCCCAGACTCTTAACTCCTTCCTGGAGGGTTGGAAAACACACAGCTCCTCCTGGTGTCCTCAGGACAGAGTAGAGGACCTGACGCATGGCAGGAGGCCAGTCCACCTTTGTGGAATTAAAGTAAACTCTCAAAAGTGAGATGACCAAACCCTGTGTCATAATAGTGAGCCAAATGGTTGACAGTCTGCAGAGGAAATGCCACTGGTCACTGTGTCTTAGAACCCATGCGACGGGGTGAGACCAGCCCACACTGTGGTATTATCGATCTCAGGCATGCCCTTTAAGAGTCTTGGAGTGAGGGGAGGAGTCAAGATGGTGGAGAAGTAGCAAGCTGAGACTGCTTCAGCTAGCCGGAGATCAGCTAGATAGCTTATCTAAAGATTGCAAACACCTGAAAATCCATCGGCAGATCGAAGAGAAGAAGAACAGCAATTCTGGAAACAGAAAAACAACCACTTTCTGAAAGGTAGGACCGGCGGAGAAGTGAATCCAAAGCCACGGGAAGATAGACCCCGGGGGGAGGGGCCGGCTCCCGGCAAGCGGCGGAGCAACCGCGCACAAAATCAGGACTTTTAAAAGTCTGTTCCGCTGAGGGACATCGCTCCAGAGGCTAAACCGGGGCGAAGCCCACGCGGGGTCAGCGTGGCCTCAGGTCCCGCAGGGTCACAGAAGGATCGGGGGTGTCTGAGTGTCGCAGAGCTTGCGGGTATTGGAACGGGAAAGCCGGCTACAGAGACAGAGCTGACAGTAAGCTCGCAGCTCCGTGTTACCTTGAACCGGTCGCAGGCTCGGTGAGCTCGGAGCGCGGCCGGAGGTCAGGCAGACGGGAGTAACTGGGCGCTGTTCTCTGAGGGCGCACTGAGGAGTGGGGCCCTGGGCTCTCGGCTCCTCCGGGCCGGAGACCAGGAGGCCGCCATTTGTATTCCCATCCTCTGGAACTCTACGGAAAGCGCTCAGGGAACAAAAGCTCCTGAAAGCAAACCCGAGCAGATTACTCACCCCGGCCCCGGGTAAGGGCGGTGTAATTCCGCCTGGGGCAAAGACACTTGAGAATCACTACCCCAGGCCCCTCCCCCAGAAGATCAACAAGAAATCCAGCCGAGACCAAGTTCACCTACCAAGGAGTGCAGTTTCAATACCAAGGAGAGCAGCAGAATTCCAGAGGAGGAGAAAGCCAAGCACGGAACTCATGGCTTTTTTCCTGTGATTTTTTTTTTTTTAGTCTTGCAGTTAATTTAATTTTTTCTTTTTCATTTTTTTTTTTTTCTCGCCTTCGGGTAAAATTTTTTTTTTTAACTGTTACCTTTTTCTTTTTTAACGATTTTTTACTAGTTTATCTAATATATATATATATATTTTTTTACATTTTTCTTAGGTGTTTTCTTTTTTTAAAAAATTCTTTTCTTTTCTTTTTTTCTTTTTTTTTTCTTTTTCTTTTCTTTTGTTTTTTTTCTTTCTTTCTTCCTTTTGAACCTCTTTTTATCCCCTTTCTCCCCACTCACGATTTTGGATCTCTTCTAATTTTTTTTAAAGCATATTTTCCTGGGGTTGTTGCCACCCTTTTAGTATTTTACTTGCCCCTTCATTTACTCTTATCTGGACAAAATGACAAGACGTAAAAATTCAATTCAACACAAAAAAAAGAACAAGAGGCAGTACCGAAGGCTAGGGACCTAATCAATACAGACATCGGTAATATGTCAGATCTAGAGTTCAGAATGACAATTCTCAAGGTTCTAGCCGGGCTCGAAAAAGGCATGGAAGATATTAGAGAAACCCTCTCGAGAGATATAAAAAGCCCTTTCTGGAGAAATAAAAGAACTAAAATCTAACCAAGGTGAAATCAAAAAAGCTATTAATGAGTGTGCAATCAAAAATGGAGGCTCTAACTGCTAGGATAAATGAGGCAGAAGAAAGAATTAGTGATATAGAAGACCAAATGACAGAGAATAAAGAAGCTGAGCAAAATAGGGACAAACAGCTACTGGACCACGAGGGGAGAATTCGAGAGATAAGTGACACCATAAGACGAAACAACATTAGAATAATTGGGATTCCAGAAGAAGAAGAAAGTGAGAGGGGAGTAGAAGGTATACTGGAGAGAATTATTGGGGAGAATTTCCCCAATATGGCAAAGGGAACGAGCATCAAAATTCAGGAGGTTCAGAGAATGCCCCTCAAAATCAATAAGAATAGGCCACACACCCGTCACCTAATAGTAAAATTTACAAGTCTCAATGACAAAGAGAAAATCCTGAAAGCAGCCCGGGAAAAGAAGTCTGTAACATACAATGGTAAAAATATTAGATTGGCAGCTGACTTATCCACAGAGACCTGGCAGGCCAGAAAGAGCTGGCATGATATTTTCAGAGCACTAAACGAGAAAAACATGCAGCCAAGAATACTATATCCAGCTAGGCTATCATTGAAAAATAGAAGAGAGAGATTAAAAGCTTCCAGGACAAACAACAACTGAAAGAATTTGCAAATACCAAACCAGCTCTACAGGAAATATTGAAAGGGGTCCTCTAAGCAAAGAGAGAGCCTACAAGTGGTAGATCAGAAAGGAACAGAGACCATATACAGTAACAGTCACCTTACAGGCAATACAATGGCACTAAATTCATATCTCTCAATAGTTACCCTGAATGTGAATGGGCTAAATGCCCCCTGTCAAAAGACACAGGGTATCAGAATGGATAAAAAAAACAAAACCCATCTATATGCCATTTGCCTCCAAGAAACACATTTTAAGCCCGAAGACACCTCCAGATTTAAAGTGAGGGGGTGGAAAAGAATTTACCATGCTAATGGACATCAGAAGAAAGCAGGAGTGGCAATCCTTATATCAGATCAATTAGATTTTAAGCCAAAGACTATAATAAGAGATGAGGAAGGACACTATATCATACTCAAAGGGTCTGTCCAACAAGAAGATTTAACACTTTTAAATGTCTATGCCCCCAATGTGGGAGCAGCCAACTATATAAACCAATTAATAACAAAAATCAAAAAGAAACACATCAACAATAATACAATGATAGTAGGGGACTTTAACACTCCCCTCACTGAAATGGACAGATCATCCAAGCAAAAGATCAGCAAGGAAATAAAGGCCTTAAATGACACACTGGCCCAGATGGACATCACAGATATATTCAGAATATTTCATCCCAAAGCAACAGAATACACATTCTTCTCTAGTGCACATGGAACATTCTCCAGAATAGATCTCATCCTCGGTCCTAAATCAGGACTCAACCGGTATCAAAAGATTGGGATCATTCCCTGCATATTTTCAGACCACAATGCTCTAAATCTAGAACTCAACCACAAAAGGAAGTTTGGAACGAACCCAAATACATGGAGACTAAACAGTATCCTTCTAAAGAATGAATGGGTCAACCGGGAAATTAAAGAAGAATTGAAAAAAAATCATGGAAACAAATGATAATGAAAATACAACCGGTTCAAAATCTGTGGGACACAACAAAGGCAGTCCTGAGAGGAAAAATATATAGCGGTACAAGCCTTTCTCAAGAAACAAGAAAGGTCTCAGGTACACAACCTAACCCTACACCTAAAGGAGCTGGAGAAAGAACAAGAAAGAAACCCTAAAGCCCAGCAGGAGAAAGAGAAATCATAAAGATCAGAGCAGAAATCAATGAAATAGAAACCAAAAAAACAATAGAACAAATCAACGAAACTAGGAGCTGGTTCTTTGAAAGAATTAATAAAATTGATAAACCCCTGGCCTGACTTATCAAAAAAAAGAGAGAGAAAGGACCCAAATAAATAAAATCATGAATGAAAGAGGAGAGATCACAACTAACACCAAAGAAATACAAACTATTATAAGAACATACTATGAGCAACTCTACGCCAATAAATTTGACAATCTGGAAGAAATGGATGCATTCCTAGAAACATATAAACTACCACAACTGAACCAGGAAGAAATAGAAAGCCTGAACAGACCCATAACCAGTAAGGAGATTGAAACAGTCATTAAAAATCTCCAAACAAACAAAAGCCCAGGGCCAGACGGCTTCCCGGGGGAATTTCTTCCAAACATTTAAAGAAGAACTAATTCCTATTCTCCTGAAACTGTTCCAAAAAATAGAAATAGAAGGAAAACTTCCAAACTCATTTTATGAGGCCAGCATCACCTTGATCCCAAAACCAGACAAGGATCCCACCAAAAAAGAGAGCTATAGACCGATATCCTTGATGAACACAGATGCGAAAATACTCAACAAAATACTAGCCAATAGGATTCAACAGTACATTAAAAAGATTATTCACCACGACCAAGTGGGATTATTCCAGGGCTGCAAGGTTGGTTCAACATCCGCAAATCAGTCAATGTGATAACAACACATCAATAAAAGAAAGAACAAGAACCATATGATACTCTCAATAGATGCTGAAAAAGCATTTGACAAAGTACAACATCCCTTCCTGATCAAAACTCTTCAAAGTGTAGGGATAGAGGGCACATACCTCAATATCATCAAAGCCATCTATGAAAAACCCACCGCAAATATCATTCTCAATGGAGAAAAACTGAAAGCTTTTCCGCTAAGGTCAGGAACACGGCAGGGATGTCCATTATCACCACTGCTATTCAACATCGTACTAGAGGTCCTAGCCTCAGCAATCAGACAACAAAAGGAAATTAAAGGCATCCAAATCGGCAAAGAAGAAGTCAAATTATCACTCTTCGCAGATGATATGATACTATATGTGGAAAACCCAAAAGACTCCACTCCAAAACTGCTAGAACTTATACAGGAATTCAGTAAAGTGTCAGGATATAAAATCAATGCACAGAAATCAGTTGCATTTCTCTACACCAACAGCAAGACAGAAGAAAGAGATATTAAGGAGTCAATCCCATTTAAAATTGCATCCAAAACCATAAGATACCTAGGAATAAACCTAACCAAAGAGACACAGAATCTATACTCAGAAAACTATAAAGTACTCATGAAAGAAATTGAGGAAGACACAAAGAAATGGAAAAATGTTCCATGCTCCTGGATTGGAAGAATAAATATTGTGAAAATGTCTATGCTACCTAAAGCAATCTACACATTTAATGCAATTCCTATCAAAGTACCATCCATCTTTTTCAAAGAAATGGAACAAATAATTCTAAAATTTATATGGAACCAGAAAAGACCTCGAATAGCCAAAGGGATATTGAAAAAGAAAGCCAACGTTGGTGGCATCACAATTCCGGACTTCAAGCTCTACTACAAAGCTGTCATCATCAAGACAGCATGGTACTGGCACAAAAACAGACACATAGATCAATGGAACAGAATAGAGAGCCCAGAAATAGACCCTCAAATCTATGGTCAACTAATCTTCGACAAAGCAGGAAAGAATGTCCAATGGAAAAAAGACAGCCTTTTCAATAAATGGTGCTGGGAAAATTGGACAGCCACATGCAGAAAAATGAAATTGGACCATTTCCTTACACCACACACAAAAATAGACTCAAAATGGATGAAGGACCTCAATGTACGAAAGGAATCCATCAAAATCCTTGAGGAGAACACGGGCAGCAACCTCTTCGACCTCTGCCGCAGCAACATCTTCCTAGGAACAACACAAAAGGCAAGGGAAGCAAGGGAAAAAATGAACTACTGGGATTTCATCAGATCAAAAGCTTTTGCACAGCAAAGGAAACAGTTAACAAAATCAAAAGACAACTGACAGAATGGGAGAAGATATTTGCAAACGACATATCAGATAAAGGACTAGTGTCCAGAATCTATAAAGAACTTAGCAAACTCAACACCCAAAGAACAATTAATCCAATCAAGAAATGGGCAGAAGACATGAACAGACATTTCTGCAAAGAAGACATCCAGATGGCGAACAGACACATGAAAAAGTGCTCCATATCACTCGGCATCAGGGAAATACAAATCAAAACCACAATGAGATATCACCTCACACCAGTCAGAATGGCTAAAATCAACAAGTCAGGAAATGACAGATGCTGGCGAGGATGCGGAGAAAGGGGAACCCTCCTACACTGTTGGTGGGAATGCAAGCTGGTGCAGCCACTCTGGGAAAACAGCATGGAGGTTCCTCAAAATGTTGAAAATAGAACTGCCCTATGACCCAGCAATTGCACTATTGGGTATTTACCCTAAAGATACAAATGTAGTGATCCAAAGGGACACATGCACCCGAATGTTTATAGCAGCAATGTCCACAATAGCCAAACTATGGAAAGAACCTAGATGTCCATCAACAGATGAATGGATCAAGAAGATGTGGTATATATACACAATGGAATACTATGCAGCCATCAAAAGAAATGAAATCTTGCCATTTGCAACAACATGGATGGAACTAGAGCGTATCATGCTTAGCGAAATAAGTCAAGCAGAGAAAGACAACTATCATATGATCTCCCTGATATGAGGAAGTGGTGATGCAACATGGAGGCTTAAGTGGGGTAGAAGAAGAATAAATGAAACAAAGATGGGATTGGGAGGGAGACAAACCATAAGTGACTCTTAATCTCACAAAAACAAACTGAGGGTTGCCGGGGGGAGGGGTTTTTGGGAGAAGGGGGTGGGATTATGGACATTGGGGAGGGTATGTGCTTTGGTGAGTGCTGTGAAGTGTGTAAACCTGGTGATTCACAGACCTGTACCCCTGGGGATAAAAATATATGTTTATAAAAAATAAAAAATTAAAAAAAAAAAAAAAAGAGTCTTGGAGTGATCCGGTATATTACTCAGGATTCTCCAGAGAAGGGTCACCAAGAGGAGATGAATATCATTATGAATATGTGTGTATGTGTGTGTGTGTGTGTGTGTGCTTCTGCATCCGTATATGTGTGTTAATATATGTATATTTAAAATGGGATTTAGGGACGCCTTGGGTGGCTCAGTGGGTTAAGCCTCTGCCTTCGGCTCAGGTCATGGTCTCAGGGTCCTGGGTTCAAGCCCTGCATTGAGCTCTCTGCTCAGCAGGGAGCCTGTTTCCCCTTCACTCTGCCTGCCTCTCTGCCTACTTGTGATCTCTCCCTCTGTCAAATAAATAAATAAGATCTTAAAAAAAAATAAAATAAAATTGGGGTTTAGGGATGCCTGGAGAGCTCAGTTGGTTAAGCCGCTGCCTTTGGCTCAGGTCATGATCCCATGGTCCTGGGATGGAGTTCCGAATTGGGCTCCTTGCTCAGTGGGGAGCCTGCTTCTCCCTTTGCCTCTGCCTGCTTGTGTTCTCTCTCTCTCTCTCTCTCTCTCTCTCTGACAAATAAATAAATAAAATCTTCTTAAAAATAAAACTGGGATTTAAAAGAGAAATTTCTGAGCGAAATAAGTCAAGCAGAGAGAGTCAATTATATGGTTTCACTTATTTGTGAATAACAAATAGCATGGAGGACATGGGGAGTTAGAGAGGAGAAGGGAGTTGGGGGAAATTGGAAGGGGAGGTGAACGATGAGAGACTATGGACTCTGAAAAACAATCTGAGGGGTTTGAAGCGGGGGGGGGGGGGGGGTGGGAGTTTGGGGGCAACCAGGTGGTGGGTATTAGAGAGGGCACAGATTGCATGGAGCACTGGGTGTGGTGCAAAAATAATGAATACTGTGATGCTGTTTTTTTTTTTTGCAAAATAAATAAAAAATAAATTAAAAAATAAAAAATAAAAGGGAAATTTCAATTTTAGACTTGAGCAAGTGAATTTCCTCTGAAAAAGTAGTTTCATGTCAACATCAGAATTCAGTGTGAACAGTTATCTGTGTAGTGCAGCCTAGCCAAATAGCTAAAAGTAACCATCCCAGGCAGCTAAACAAATCCCATTAATTATGAAAAACTATCTTAGAAATGTAGGTACATTTGTCTGTAAGTTTCTGCATGAACCGTTTTTTTAAAACGGACTTATCTCCCATGGGGCAGAGCATACTCTGGTGAGGACATGGATGCTGACAGGAAAGGTTTCAGGATAGGACAGTGTTGGGCTGGTCAGGGCACACACACAGGACACACAGGTGGTACTCCTGAAGCAGTGTTTACAATTGATAGGGAGCCAAGAGCTGGGCATACGTGAAGCAGGCAACACAGGTTACTGGGGCCCTCGTGTGGCCTCCAGCCATGGGACCTGCCCCTCCTGGACTCCGCGCCAAGTTGGAATATTCCTCGGAGCCCTTGGTTTCAGAGGGGCTGTGGGAAGCAGTCAGTTTCCAGCAGTTTGATCTGTCCATGACACCAGTCCCTCCTCTACTTCGTGAGGGGGGAAGGCATGTGAACGTGCTTTGTGTGCAAGTCTGGGTATTGGGGCCATGCCTCTTGTCCCATAGTCAGAACTCTGTCAGATGGGACTAGAGACTCAACATTCTGTTTGCACTCCAAGTACTCACAGCACATTGGAAAGGCTACACTGCGAATATGTCTTCAGGAAGAGAGGTTTCCAAGAATCATTCGGGAAACCAGAGGTTATAATGTCCTTGTTATCTGCCGTTGCTTCTTCCCAGCTGCCATGCTTTATGTTTGCTTTATTGTTAGAAAAATCGGTGTGCCTTCTCCTGAAATCAATATTCAAAATCTCTTCAAGTATCTCCTACATTTTGAAGGAAAGAGTTGTGAGAAAGAGGACAAAAATGTTTTCCTAAAATTCTTTTTCTATAATTCAACTAGAAAGGCCTATCATGTTCTGGGATGGATAAAGATAAAAATCCACATTGGAACGAGTTACATAACTTCATGACCCTCTTGTCTCTTGCATTTACTTAGTGATTAGGCTGTAAAAGATTAATCCATTGCTGGAAACATGTGCCTTGAATAAACAAGCTTCCTTTATAAGGTGTGTACACCAAAAAAAAAAAAAAAAAAAAAAGGTGAGGGAAGTAGTAATCAGGCTAATCAGTCCATTGTTGCATACTTCTATTACTCTAGAAAGTGGAAAGAGCAGTGCGATATCCCGATCTGTCACGAGTGGATGGAGGGTCATCCACACAGTGATGTGCCCCCCCTCATCTTGTAGTTGTGGCAGGAACCAAAAATTAGGAATGCAACTAGCCTCTGCCTCAGAAATGTAGGCCTAACGTAAAGGTCGGTTTTAGGTGGGCCCCTCAGAGAACCAGCCCTTTTCCTGGTGCAGTGACTTGGACAGTCCAAGCAGCTTCCATGATGTGCCCCCAGTTCTTGGGGTCAGGCATGGGTGTCTTCAATCCGCAACCGACCCAGAGCCTCAGTCCTGTTCACTCAGCCTGTGCCCGCTTTCAGTGCAGCACTGCTCCTTCTGAGACTGAGAGGGCCCACCCGCAGGCACATGAGGCTTCAGCACAGAGTCACATCAGGGAATTAGGATCTCTGCACATAGGGCTCCAAAGAAGCCAGAGGTTTTTCTTTGGCAGCAGCAGCAGGGCAAAAAAGTCTTCAAGATGGACAGCCCTGCCTCAAGTCCAAGAAACAAGCAAGGCAATCCTGAGCCCCACGTATCTTCTCACTTGTGGAATCCAATCGCCCCCACTCGACAATATGCACACCTGGCTGACAAATCGTGACTTTGTATGCATGAGATATCTGATCTTACAAGAGTTCATGAGCAACTCACAACTGCTTTTAAAACCCCACATTTTAACACCAATTTATTTATCCAATATAAATTTATATATCCAATATAAAAGGGTGTATATTGCCATCCTTTTATATTGTTTCCCACTTTAAGGTGGCAATAATCTGAGTAAAACCCAGCAGTTATAGGGACATGTTTCCTTCTTCAGCAAAGCTGTGATTTGGGAAGTACAGAATTTGAGGAGCATAGACACTACTGCTGTATACCATGTGACCATGGACTGAGGCTAAATCCCAGGACCAATATCTGGGTATTTCTGAAACATACACGGACCAAATGAATACAGTTTCACGGGGAGAAAGGAGCTACCAGTGCAGAGATGTCAAGGTGCGGTAGTGCAACCAAAGCCTAAGGAAAACCGGTGTTAATGATTTATCATACAGAGGTGAGCCAGTTCGTTCAAGTGACACAACGCCCAAAAGCAAAGAAGGAAATGACTTACTGAAGCCTGCATCAATCTCGGATTAAAATGCTTCCTATTGATTTCCGGCTCAGCGCTTTTTCTGAGACACCTTGTCCACTCAGGGTAAGCTGGGGCTGTGTGTCCCCAAAGTATCTGGATGCATAGGAGAGACTGGGTGGTTTGAAAAAGAGACTGCTCAAGCCTCTTTTCTTCTCCTCGGTGGACCCCGTGATTGCGAGTGTCTGCAGCAGCACAGGCAGGAAAAGCTCAGCCCACCCTGCACGCCCCCGACTCTGTGCGCATGCTCATTGCTGTGAGCAAAGCGTGCCCATGCTCAATGCTGTGCGCAACTATCGCTGGGCATGTGCATTGCTGCCCACTTTTTGAGCGCAGAGCTGAGTTCGATGGAGGTGGTCGTGTTCTCTGTGCTATGAGCGTTCTCGCTACCTGATTCAACTGTTAAGTCCCCACGTCAGTCCTTCCAGGAGTTTAAGTGTGAGCGAGGATAGGGAGGGCGTTAGTGGCCTTGGGGTAGGTGGGGACAGTAGAAACTGTGGCGTCCTAGTGTAAGTACCAAGGAGTTAGAGCCCTTCTCCTTACAGGCGTCTCTGCCGCCATTGGGCTCGTCCTTGTAGTGGGGACTGGGCAAGCAGGGAAGGTGGGCCGAGGAGGGGAGGTGAAGACAGGGCGAGGACTGGGTAGCGGGGGTGTTAGTTGAGGTGTCTGCCACCGGGAGCACCTGCCTGAAGAGCACAGAGGCCAGGTCCTCTTTCGGACCCTGGGAGGTGGTAGAGCAGGTGGTATAGAGAAAGCAAGGAACAGCGGAACACTGGGGGCTTGTAACTGGGTCCCCAAGATTTGCAGTGCACGGTGTACAGTGTCAAGGAGGACCCGGCCACTGAATCTGTTTCGTGACCAGACACCTGAACCTTTCTAGTGCAGACATAACAATAATATGACATATTCTCAAAATAAGACAGATTAAACCCGAGGCCTTGGAAGTAGTATACCTCTCCTTTGGATTACATTTTTCAAATACCAGTATTCTACTTTCAGCGTGAACTATGAGTGGCCGAGTCAGATCAAGATCCAAATCTAAACAGAAAAGATGACCCAGGGTCTAAGCAGCGTGCGGGTGTATTTCCATATTGGATGATTTAGGCTACCATACTTTTATTGCTCTGGACGTTTTGTTGAGATACCAACCGAAAACAGATACAGTGATAAAAGTTTCTCTGCTGATTAAGGGAGGGAAACAATGAACCAGGAGGATTCCAAATTTCTGGTGCCTGTGGAAATACAGTCTGTGTCTTCTTTGCCATGCTTATTAAGCACAGATTGTGCATATCCATCCCAGCAGAGTTTACAGTAGACTCCAAAGTGCTGGTGGCTACCTCCTGTTGCAGTAGCCTCTCTGTGGTAAGAGTCATTTTTCAGAACAAGCACATAGAATCATGAAGTGGGAGTGTCTTTATGCTTGTTCATTATTTGATATCCAAATGTCTGATGTCTATTTACACTGTTAGCATGTATTAACCCACACAACTTTTTATTGGCCCTTATACACACATACCCCTAGGCACAACAACCCAGGGAAGAGAAACCAAAACAAAAGGAGGCACCACCTGAGAGCTGAGATATGAAACCTGAACCAGGGAAGGACGTGGAAGGAGCACCTGGGGCTCAAGGTGAAGGGAAAGGGAAGAAGGATGTCCGTTGGAGCAAGGGAGTGTATGTGTGCATCGTGCATTATGACAAACCATGACAGGAGGAAAGAAAACATGTGAAGGGAATCTCAGTCATTTCCTGAAGATGGGTTGAAAATGTGAAGAGTGTACATTGTGCAGTTTCATGTAGCCCTTCACCATAATGACTTTCCCTTTTTCCCTCAGGAATTAATTGGTGTGCCTGAAAATGCAGTCTTTTCTAAAGGGGAGGAAAATGTTTAACTACAAACTATACATCATTTCCCTAGTTTAATTTGATCTTCTTAGCACATTTTTGTGGGGCCTTTTCACTCATTTCATGGAAAGCACAAGCAGTTTTCAGCAGCACAGGCAGAGTGCCAAGTCAGCATACCCTACAACGTGAGGAATAATGCCGATTTGCCTAGGGATGGGAGCTGCATTTTAGAAATGAGAAAACTAAGGCTCAGGGTTTGTGGTTTCCCAAAGACTGCATGACACATGGAGACTCAGTGCATATTTCATTACAAGGTTTGTGTTCTTGGGGAACCTGGCTGGCTCAGTCTGTAGAACGTGTGAGTCTTGATGTCGGGGTGGAGTGTTCAAGGCCCATACTAGTGTAGAGATTACTTAACAGAAGAATTTTAAAAGAGGTTTGTGTTCTTCCTACCGTCTGTGTTGCTATACAAACAAGGGAGTGTGGTTCTCTATAGAATGCTTACTACTCAAATGTGTCTGTAAGGTAAAGTAGCTTACTACTGGCACAGGAATTAATGCAGTTCAGTGGAGCAGGACAGGAACTCCAGAAAAGAGCTCAATGAATGAAAACCACGGTGTCGTTCATCATTTGACATGGTACGTTTCATAAGAGCTGTATAATTCAAGAAACTGGCATTGGGGTCACTATATTAGTATGATTATTAAGCTGCTTTGATAGGTGTGTAAATACTTTTATGATTAGGAAAATGAAATGTATCTTACAATGATCGTGAAAGAAGAAATGAATGTCTTCCAAATAGAGCATTTTCATCGTAAATTATTGACACCATTCAGGCATGGATTATTTTAGGGAGTCACTGTTAAGATGTTTCCACAATGCGACTGACAACAAAGTCCATTGAGTCTTTCCACCCTCCTTTTATTCTTACTGTAAGACACAATTTGGACTGTTAATCACTAATGTTTTTGCTGTTACTTTTGGAACTTTGTTCTATATGTGACTCCTTTATCCTAAGGTATACAGAGGGACTTTGCCCTGAAATCTGACTAGGGAAATTTGACAAAATACCTTGCAGGTTGCTCTAGTAGGGAATGGATGTCACCAGGATGGGATTTGTTAGAGGCCCACAAATACACACAGCTCATCCTTCAGAAAACCCCATTGTACTTTTAAATAAAATCTTACGCATGATATAGACTTTGATTTCTTAGCTAGTTGATGCTCTCTATTCCTAGAACACTATGGTAATAGAAAGGAAACGAAGTGCAGTGGGTTTAATCTTTACAGTATCTCTTGAAATAAAGCACAACACACTTGTGGAAAACAAGGGTGTGAAATGCATTTTTCCATCACATTATTTTTTTTTTTATCACACTAGACCATAAGCTTCATTTGTATTTCATATTTACTGCTTCAATTGAGTACCTTTGTGTTTCAAGGACTGGACCTGAAAGCTGATCTCCAGAAGCTGCCTCAGGCAGAGGCTGGGCGTGTAACTGGATATCACCCTGATGTCAAGGGGAGAAAATCTGCCATTTTTAGAGCCCATTAAAATGCCAGAAGCCCGTATGTTATCCATTGACAGTGCAAAGTATGAGGGTCTTTTCCTGAGTATCTTGTATTTATCTGTAATAACTTTAATGATAAATTAATAACAGACTTTACATATGAAGATACTTTCCCAAGTAGTTGAGACCCAAACATCCTGACGGCCTGACTTATACCCGAGTATACAGAGAAACAAATTGGGTCAAAGCCTTATTATACCGTAAAATATGAAACTTTTTCTTGTTTTGCATGTAAATACTTCAACGAATAGCTAATAATATTCAGATCCTGCTGTAAGTTCTGCTTTTATCAAACACAAAATATATATGGATTCAATATCAGTTAGTATGAAATATGCTGAGGCACTGAGGGAGGTTCTACCACCCGCTCTAAGGTAACTTGTGTGACTCTCTGAGAATCCCTTAACTTCTGAACCTGTCTTTACATATGTGTGTGGGTATTCAGAAGTGTGTGTATGTATGTGTAAGTATATATATAGTATATATATATATACTATATATATAGTATATATATATATACTATATATATACTTATATATATTATATATATATTTCAGATATCATTTTTAATCCTGATATTTGTATTGTGTGAGTCTGTTGGTACCATACATAGAATACAGAGATGTTCCATGAGATGTTGCATGAGTTTTTTAATCTGGTAACATCTTTGGTCTAATTTTAACATGTGAATTGAGATTCCTTTGCCACTTTGAACAAAAAATGCACAATGGTGGCTATTTGTGTTTCTCTGTGGAGACCTGGATCCCTATTCTCGTTTTTTTTCCCCAATATTTATTTGAATTCTGGTTAATTAACAGATAGTGTAATATTGGTTTCAGGAGTAGAATTCAGAAATTCATCACATACATACAACACTCAGTGCTCATCACCACAAGTGCCCTCCTTAATGCCCATCAACCTTTTAGCCCACTGTCGACCCATCTTCCTCCATCGACACTCAGTTTGTTCCCTACAGCTAAGTCCCATGGTCTGCTTCTGTCTCTCTCTTTTTTTCTCCTGTCCCATATGTTCATCTGTTTTGTTTCTTAAATTCTATGTATGAGTGAAATCATGTTACTTGTTTTTTCTCTGTCAGGCTTACAACTTCTGTTAGTATAACACACTCTAGGTTTATGCATATCATTGCAAATGACAAGATTTCATTCATTTTGATGCCTGAGTCATATTCCACTGTATGTGTGTGTGGCACACACACACACCCCACCTCTTCTTTATCCATTCATCAGTCGATGGACATTTGGGCTTTTTTCCATAGTTTGGCCATTATTGATAATGTTGCTATAAGCATTGGGGTGCTTGTACCCTTTCGACCTGTATCTGTTGGGTCCCTTGGGTAAAAACCTCCTGGTGTAACTCCTGAGTCACACGGTATTTCTATTTTTAACTTCTTGAGGAACCTCCATACTCATTTCCACAGTGTCTGTACCAGTTTGCATTCCTATCAACAGCGTAAGAGGGTTCCCTTTTCTCCAGCTCCTCACCTATATCTCTTGTTTCCTGTGTTGTTAACATCACCCATTCTGACACGTGTGAAGTGTGTGACCATATAATCTATTTTACCAACTGGAACACCATTAAGGCAAACACCATTAAGGCAAATGGTTACCATGCTTAACACAGGACATAAGGGATAAACTAGCTGTCAAAAAACAGTTTTCCACGTAACCATAACCAAGTATAAACTCCATGTGGTACTCCTTTCTCTACTAACATCACTGAAGCAGTAACCAAATTGGCATTATTCCTTCAGCATCATATATTAGAATATTATTTCAAGTTGAAAGCCTTTAAATGAGACTTACATGTAAATTTCTTGTGTTTTTCAATTCCTTGCATGCTGTTAGGAGTTTTTCTGAAACTGCATGCAGTTTCTGCTTTCTATTTGAAACGACATTTTTTATTTTTTAAATTTTTATTTATTTATTTATTTTCAGCATAACAGTATTCATTGTTTTTACAAAAACCACACCCAGTGCTCCATGCAATCCGTGCCCTCTCTAATACCCACCACCTGGTACCCCAACCTCCCACCCCCCGCCACTTCAAACCCCTCAGATTGTTTTTCAGAGTCCATAGTCTCTCATGGTTCACCTCCCCTTCCAATTTCCCCCAACTCCCTTCTCCTCTCTAACTCCCCATGTCCTCCATGCTATTTGTTATGCTTCACAAATAAGTGAAACCATATGATAATTGACTCTCTCTGCTTGACTTATTTCACTCAGCATAATCTCTTCCAGTCCTGTCCATGTTGCTACAAAAGTTGGGTATTCATCCTTTCTGATGGAGGCATATTACTCCATAGTGTATATGGACCACATCTTCCTTATCCATTCGTCCATTGAAGGGCATCTTGGTTCTTTCCACAGTGTGGCGACCGTGGCCATTGCTGCTATGAACATTGGGGTACAGATGGCCCTTTTTTCCCACTACATCTGTAAAGGCTCATTTCCTTTTGTGTGTGTGAAAGTGTACTGTCTTTTTGTTTTGTTGTGCCAGTAGAAAGTGTGGTAAGTTCAAAAAGGTTTGGTGAAATATATGCTTGGACTTCTATCTTTAAAAAGGGGGAAACTATGGCGTACTTCCTGTACCATTAATTTACTGGAAATACAAGTCTCCGGAATAAAGTTTCCAACTATTCTATCTTACAGGTGAAGGACAGCCCCAGATTTAAACAAGGACAAGCTGGAGCATGCAAACTACACTTATGTGGGGGTACTTCATTGTTGAAATTCTCTCAATAAAGTTTTATAAACTTTGTCCAATAAATCTTTTAAAATCTTTGTTAAACGTATTCCACATAGTGGGTGCCTGAGTGGCTCAGTCACTTAAGCCACTGATTCTTGGCTTCAGCTCAGGTCATAATCCATTGGTCATGGGATGGACCCCGAGATGGGCCCTATGCTCCGCAGGGAGTCAGCTTGAAAGATTCTGCCCCTGCCCCTGTTCCCTCCCTGCATCTCTCTCTCTCTCTCTCTCTCACTCTCTCAAATGAACAAATAAATCTTTAAAGAAAAACTTAGTCTAACTAGTAGGTGCTGCCAAAAATTATGTCATTTTTTGAAAATTTATATTCTGATGCAGATGATATACACAGATATACTTGTAACTTGAATTTCTATCCAGCGTCCTTGCTACGTATGATTTAATAAGCGTATGACAACATCCATTTTGAGATTCAACATGCACAATTATATCATCTTGGAATGCTATCAGTTTGTTTCTTCCTCTTTACTTTATTTTATTTGTTTTAAGGTTTTTATTCATTTTATTTATTTTTCAAAGAAATACAGAGTAGGAACAAGGAAGTGGCGGGCAGAGGGAGAGGCAGGCTCCCTGCTGAGGAAAGAGCCTGATATGGGAATAGATCCCAGGAACCTGGCATCATGATCTGAGCCAAAGGCAGACACTTAACCAACAAAGCCTTCCAGAAGTCCATGTTTCTGCCACTTTATTTTATTTTAGATTCCATCTTTTATATATTTTTAAAATTTATTTTCAGCATAACAGTATTCATTATTTTTGCACCACACCCATTGCTCCAAGCAACCCATGCCCTAATACCCACCACCTGGTACCCCCCAAACTCCCACCCCCCCGCCACTTCAAACCCCTCAGATTGTTTTTCAGAGTCCATAGTCTCTCATGATTCACCTCCCCTTCCAATTTCTCCCAACTCCCTTCTCCTCTCTAACTCCCCATGTCTTCCATGCTATTTGTTATGCTCCACAAATAAGTGAAACCATATGATAATTGACTCTCTCTGCTTGACTTATTTCACTCAGCATAATCTCTTCCAGTCCTGTCCATGTTGCTACAAAAGTTGGGTATTCGTCCTTTCTGATGGAGGCATAATACTCCATAGTGTATATGGACCACATCTTCCTTATCCATTCGTCCATTAAAGGGCATCGTGGTCCTTTCCATAGTTTGGCGACCGTGGCCATTGCTGCTATAAACATTGGGGTACAGATGGCCCTTCTTTTCACGACATCTGTATCTTTGGGGTAAATACCCAGGAGTGCAATGGCAGGGTCATAGGGAAGTTCTTTTTTTAATTTCTTGAGGAACCTCCACACTGTTCTCCAAAGAGGCTGCACCAACTTGCATTCCCACCAACAGTGGAAGAGGGTTCCCCTTTCTCCACATCCCCTCCACAACATGTTGTTTCCTGTCTTGCTAATTTTGGCCATTCTAACTGGTGTAAGGTGATATCTCAATGTAGTTTTAATTTGAATCTCCCTGAGAGCTAGTGATGATGAACATGTTTTCATGTGTCTGATAGCCATTTGTATGTCTTCACTGGAGAAGTGTCTTTTCGCATCTTCTGCCCATTTTTTGATATGATTGTCTGTTTTGTGTGTGTTTGAGTTTTTGGAGTTCTTTATAGATCCTGGATATCAACTTTTTTGTCTGTACTGTCACTTGTGAATATCTTCTCCCATTCCGTGGGTTGCCTCTTTGTTTTTTTTTGTCCTTTTCCTTTAATGTGCAGAAGCTTTGATTTTGATTTTGAAGTCCCAAAAGTTTATTTTCGCTTTTGTTTCCTGTTCCTTTGGAGACATATCTTGAAAGAAGTTGCTGTGGCTGATATCGAAGAGATTACTGCCTATGCTCTCTTCTAGGATTCTGATGGATTCCTGTCTCACGTTGAGGTCTTTTATCCATTTTGAGTTTATCTTTTTGCACGGTGTAAGAGAATGGCCGAATTTCATTCTTCTACATATAGCTGTCCAGTTTTCCCAGCACCATTTATTGAAGAGACTGTCTTTTTTCCACTGTATATTTTTTCCTGCTTTGTCGAAGATTATTTGACCATAGAGTTGAGGGTCCATATCTGGGCTCTCTACTCTGTTCCACTGGTCTATGTGTCTGTTTTTATGCCAGTACCATGCTGTCTTGGTGATCACAGCTTTGTAGTAAAGCTTGAAATCGGGTAACGTGATGCCTCCAGTTTTATTTTTGTTTTTCAACATTTCCTTAGCAATTCGTGGTCTCTTCTGATTCCATACAAATTTTTGGATTATTTGCTCCAGCTCTTTGAAGAATACCGGTGGAATTTTGATCGGAATGGCATTAAAAGTATAGATTGGTCTAGGCAGTATAGACATTTGAGCAATGTTTATTCTTCCGATCCAAGAGCATGGAATGGTCTTCCATCTTTTTGTGTCTTCTTCAATTTCTTTCGTGAGTGTTCTGTAGTTCCCCGAGTACAGATCCTTTACCTCTTTGGTTAGGTTTATTCCCAGGCATCTTATGGTTCTTGGTGCTATAGTAAATGGAATCGATTCTCTAATTTCCCTTTCTGTATTTTCATTGTTAGTGTATAAGAAAGCCACTGATTTCTGTACATTGACTTTGTATCCTGCCATGTTGCTGAATTGCTGTATGAGTTCTAGTAGTTTGGGGAACGTTTGTAAAATGGGGGCGGGGGTAAGGGAAAATGTTTCTTCCATTTTAAACATTTTCCCTCCTCCCCCCCATTTTACATAGGACATACCTATACCCAGTACTATGTTGCAAAGACCTGTTCCCAATGGACATCTTGCCTTATTACTAATAAATTAGAAAATTTTTAACATTTTAATGTATTTCTGTGAAGTAACAGGACTTCCATTTTTATTCTCCTTTACTACGAATATTTGTATTGAAAATAAGTTGACTTCCATCAAACACTTGGAGTGCCTTTATTCTGATGATTATAGGATTTTTCCCTTCATTAATTGGTTAATGTGACATATTGCATATTGCCCTATGTTTAAACCAACCATACATTACGGGGAGGGAATGGTCATGATATATTATCTTTGTGAATAATCTACATCTTAATAATTTGCTTATAATTTTAATGGCTATCCTCATGAGTGTCATTAGCATACACTTTTATATACTCTCTTGGATTTTGGTATCAGGGCAATACTAGCTTCATAAAATGAGTTGGTATTGAAGAGGAAGATCACCCAGAGCAGGCTAACCTAGAGTAAGCCCGGACCAGCAGACCACAGTAGATAGGAAGAGCAAGAGATAACCAGAAGGCCTGCTAGGGAGCAAGAGATGACCAGCCGCTTCTGCTTCTGTAAACAGGCTTCCCACCACAAGCCCACTACCCTGCCTAACAGACTAAAGCAACCCCCCAGCTCCCCCAGTTTAAATTCACCTACCATCAGCCAGCATAGCCCTTGGGACCTGGCACCCTGCACCCCCCCCCTATAAAAACCCTGTAACCCTACTACCCAGGGCCCAGAACGTTGAGCATGAGCTCATCTGGGTCCCCCGGTGCAAAATAAATCCGAGTTCTCCTACTTCTCTGAGTGTTCACTTGATCTCTCGCAGGTCTGATTATTTTCCCGTAATATTTTGTAAAACCTCTTTTTCTATTCTCTGGAACCAAAGGCTCTGAATGACTGTGAGTAATATAGAATTAGACTTGCCATGTTCAGCTGTGTCGGGATTGCATCTCTGTTGCAATCGGACCCTCCAGGTTCCCATCCTTTCAAATACTGTGCGGTGCCCACCCATCTTCCCTGCAAGACGCCTCTAATGATGCTGTCACTATAAAAGCTACCTGCTCCACTTTTATTGAACTCTTACTAATCTTCTGTACCCAGAAAGCTAAAGGTCATGGCTCTGTTAACTACACAGTTTTGATCTGTGCTGTATGATTGTGAATTGCGGGCCAACCATGACTTGTCTACAGTACTGACAATCGGTCCATTTGTTGAGCTTTTTTAATAAGAAGAGGTAGTATTAAACCTCCTATTCAGTTTTAATTTGAATCTCCCTGATGGCTAGTGATGATGAGCATTTTTTCATGTGTCTGACAGCCATTTGTATGTCTTTATTGGAGAAGTGTCTGTCCATATCTTCTGCCCATTTTTTGATATGATTGTCTGTTTTGTGTGTGTTGAGTTTGAGGAGTTCATTATAGATCCTGGATATCAACCTTTGGTCTGTACTGTCATTTGCAAATATCTTCTCCCATTCCGTGGGTTGCCTCTCTGTTTTGTTGACTGTTTCCTTGGCTGTGCAGAAGTTTTTGATTTTGATGAAGTCCCAAAAGTTCATCTTCGCTTTTGTTTCCTTTGCCTTTGGAGTCATAGCTTGAAAGAGGTTGCTGTGGCTGATATTGAAGAAATTACTGCCTATGTTCTCCTCTAGGATTCTGATGGATTCCTGACTCACATTGAGGTCTTTTATCCATTTTGAGTTTATCTTTGTGTACAGTGTAAGAGAATGGTCGAGTTTCATTCTTCCACATATAGCTGCCCAGTTTTCCCAGCACCATTTATTGAAGAGACTGTCTTTTTTCCACTGTATATTTTTTCCTGCTTTGTCGAAGATTATTTGACCATAGAGTTGAGGGTCCATATCTGGGCTCTCTACTCTGTTCCACTGGTCTATGTGTCTGTTTTTATGCCAGTACCATGCTGTCTTGGTGATCACAGCTTTGTAGTAAAGCTTGAAATCGGGTAACGTGATGCCCGCAGTTTTATTTTTGTTTTTCAACATTTCCTTAGCGATTCAGGGTCTCTTCTGATTCCATACAAATTTTTGGATTATTTGCTCCAGCTCTTTGAAGAATTTTGATCGGAATAGCATTAAAAGTATAGATTTCTCTAGGCAGTACAGACATTTGAGCAATGTTTATTCTTACGATCCAAGAGCATGGAATGGTCTTCCATCTTTTTGTCTTCTTCATCATCACTAGCCATCAGGGAGATTCAAATTAAAACTACATTGAGATATCACCTTACACCAGTTAGAATGGCCAAAATCAGCAAGACAGGAAACAACATGTCTTGGAGAGGATGTGGAGAAAGGGGAACCTTCTTCCACTGTTGGTGGGAATGCAAGTTGATACAGCCTCTTTGGAGAACAGTGTGGAGATTCCTCAAGAAATTAAAAATAGAACTTCCCTATGACCCTGCCATTGCACTTCTGGGTATTTACCCCAAAGATACAGATGTCGTGAAATGAAGGGCCATCTGTACCCCAATGTGTATAGCAGCAATGGCCACGGTCGCCAAACTGTGGAAAGAACCAAGATGCCCTTCAACGGACAAATGGATAAGGAAGATGTGGTCCATATACACTATGGAGTATTATGCCTCCATCAGAAAGGACGAATACCCAACTTTTGTAGCAACATGGACGGGACTGCAAGAGATTATGCTGAGTGAAATAAGTCAAGCAGAGAGAGTCAATTATCATATGGTTTCAGTTATTTGTGGAGCATAACAAAAAGCATGGAGGACATGGGGAGTTAGAGAGAAGGGGGTTGGGGTAAATTGGAAGGGGAGGTGAACCATGAGAGACTATGGACTCTGAAAAACAATCTGAGGGGTTTGAAGTGGCGGGTCGGGGGTGGGAGGTCGGGGTACCAGGTGGTGGGTTTATAGAGGGCCCGGATTCCATGGAGCACTGGGTGTGGTGAAAAAATAATGATACTGTTATGCTGAAAATAAATAAATGAAATGAAAAAAAACCTCCTATTCAGAGGGTGCATACTATATGTCAGCCACTTCTTTCTCTTGGGTTCCTTACATTTAGAACCTCATTTAATCTTCATGGAAAGGTGGGTGCCAGTGTACCCAATATTTATATCTGACTCCACTAAGCAATAGATTTTGAGATTTAGCTCCAAGGTAGAAGCCCTTGCTCTTTCTCAAAGTAAGTACTCCTGAAAAGCTTGGCCAGGAAACCAGACCATATACATGATGACTTTACTGAAAACTGATGTGTACCTAAAACTTTATAGTAATTTCTTCTTATTGTTCATGGTGAAGCATTTTTTGTTTGTTTCTTTGTTTGACATGAGGGGTTTTATGATCCTTCTGAAGGATAGGTTTTCCAAACTGTGACACACAGAGATCACATGGTTTTTCAGATAAAATCATTGATATCGAAATAAAGATTTATTTTTTCCAATTTATTTATTTTCAGAAAAACAGTATTCATTATTTTTTCACCATACCCAGTGCTCCATGCAATCCGTGCCCTCTATAATACCCACCACCTGGTACCCCAACCTCCCACACCCCCGCCACCTCAAACCCCTCAGATTGTTTTTCAGAGTCCATAGGAAAAAAAGATTTAAATTCTTTTCAGGATAATACAAACACTTCAACATTTAATATAATAGCACACTTATTTTACAGTGTTTTAGAAAAATGTAACTCTAAAGCAGTTTCCTACATTTTATAAGGAGAAAGAAAAGAACTCATGTCACAAGACCCAGGGCAAAAAACCACAGATCTCCTGCAAAACTTCTGAACTTTCTTGAAAAGCTTTTAAAGGTGGAATACCTGGGTGGCTCAGTTGGCTAAGCATCAGCCTTTGGCTTAGGTCATGATCCCAGGGACCTGGGAGAGTCAAGCATTATGTTCCTAGCTCAGCCTCTGGTCTTTACTCAGCATCGGGCTCCTTGTTCAGCGAGGAGCTTGCATCTCCCTCTGCCTGCCACCACTCCTGCTTGGGCTCACTCTCTTTCTGACAACTAAGTAAATACATTCTTTAAAAAAGAAAAAAAAAAGCTTTTAAAAGCAGGGACATTAGCCATTCTGAAAGGCATGAGGTGATACTGTACTTTATAATTGTTATTCCCTGATGATTAGTGATGTAGAGCATATTTTCATGTGTCTGTTGGTCATCTGGATGTCTGCTTTGCAACAATGTCTATTCTTATCTTCTGCCTATTTTTTAAGTGGTCTCGTCATTTTGGGGTGTAGAGTTTTATAAGTACTTTATATGATTTGGATACTAACCTCTTATCAAATATATCACTTGCAAATATCTTCTTCCATTCCATTCCACAGGTTGCCTTTAGTTTCATTGCTTGTTTTTTTTGCTGAGTAGAAGCCTGTTTGATGAAATCCCAATAATTTATTTTTCGTTTGTTTCCCTTGCCTCGGGGAGACATATCTAGAAGGAATGTGCTGCACTACTACTGCCAAAGAGGTTGTGTTATTGGGGCGCCTGGGTGGCTCAGTGGGTTAAGCCGCTGCCTTCAGCTCAGGTCATGATCTCAGGGTCCTGGGATCAAGGCCTGCATTGGGCTCTTTGCTCAGCGGGGAGCCTGCTTCTCCCTCTCTATCTGCCTACTTGTGATCTTCCTTTGTCAAATAAATAAATAAAATCTTTAAAAACAAACAAAAAGAAGAATAAAAAACCAAACAAACAAACAAACAAAAAAAAGAGGTTGTGTTATCCTCTAGGATTTTGAAGCTTTGGGTCTCACGTTGAGGTCTTTGATCCATTTTCATTTATTTTTGCGTATGGTGTAAGAAAGTGGTCCAATTTCCTTCTTTTGCCTATTGCTGTCCAGTTTTCCCAACACCCTTCTTAGAGAGACTGTCTTGTTTCCACTAGATGGTCTTTCCTGCTTCCTCAGACATTAGTTGGCCATGTAGGTGTGGCTTCCTTTCCCGGTTTTCTGTTGTGTTCCATTCATTGATGTGGCCATTTTTGGAGCTATGCCATCTTGTTCTGATCTCTACATGTTTGTAATATAACATGAAGTCCAGAATTGTGATGCCTCCAGCTTTGCTTTACTTATTCAAGGTTGCTTTGGCTATTCTGGGTCTTTGGTGGTTCCATACAAATTTTAGGATTGTTTGTTCTAGGGCTATGAAAAATGCTGGTGATATTTTGATAGGGATTTCCTAAATGCATAGATTGCTGTGGGCATGGTAGACATTTTAATATTTGTTCTTCTAATCCATGACCATGGCATAGTTCTCCATTTCTTTCTGTCATCTTCAATTTCTTTTACCAGGGTTTTATACTTTTCAGGGTACAGGTCTTTCACCTCTCTGGTAAGGTCTCTAACTAGGTATCATGTGGTTTTTTTTGATGCAAGTGTAAAAGGGATTGATTCCATAACTTCTGTCTGTTGCTTCATTATTGGTGTATGGAAATGAAACATGTTTCTGTACCTTGACTGTGTATCCCGTGACTTTATTAAATGCACACAACAGTTCCAGCAATATTTTGGTGGAGTCCTTTGGGTTTTCTATATAGAGTATCATGCCGTCTACGAATAGTAAATATTGGACTTCCTTCCTCTTATCTGATTACTGTAGCTAGGACTTCCAGTATTTTTTTACTTAAATTCAATCAATTAACATAGAGTGTATTATGACGTTCAGAGGTAGAAAATAGTGATTCACCAGTTGCATAAAACACCCAGTGTCTTTATATCAAGTGTCCTCCTTAATGCCCCTCACCCAGATACCACATCCCCTCCTGCAACTCATACTTTGTTTCCTATAGGTAAGAATCTTTTATGGTTTGTCCCCCTCTCTGATTTCATCTCATTTCATTTGTCCCTTGCTTTCCCTATGATGCTCTGTTTGTTTCTCAATTTCCACATGTGAGTGAAATCATATGATAATTGTCTTTCCCTGAAAACCTAAGGTCCTGAAGGCCTTATAGCATTTAGCATAATATTCTCTAGTTCCATTCATGTTTGCAGCAAATGGTACAATGTCATTTTTATTCACAAGGGAATTTATAAAATATTTTTAACAGAATCAAAGTTATATTTGTGGGGCACCTTAAATCAATCATCTTCTGCCTTAAGAAACTGAAAAAAGTATAAATTGCTCTAGGCAGTAGAGACATTTTAACAATGTTTATTCTTCCGATCCAAGAGCATGGAATGGTCTTCCACCTCTTTGTGTCTTCTTCAATTTCTTTCGTGAGTGTTCTGTAGTTCCCCGAGTACAGATCCTTTACCTCTTTGGTTAGGTTTATTCCCAGGCATCTTATGGTTCTTGGTGCTATAGTAAATGGAATCGATTCTCTAATTTCCCTTTCTGTATTTTCATTGTTAGTGTATAAAAAAGCCACTCATCTCTGTACATTGACTTTGTATCCTGCCACATTACTGAATTGCTGTATGAGTTCTAGTAGTTTGGGGGTGGAGTCTTTTGGGTTTTCCATATAAAGAATCATGTCATCTGCGAAGAGAGAGAGTTTGACTTCTTCATGACCAATTTGGATACCTTTTATTTCTCTTTGTTGTCCGATTGCTGTTGCTAGGACTTCTAATACTATGTTGAACAAGAGTGGTGAGAGTGGGCATCCTTGTCGTGTTCCTGATCTCAATGGGAAGGCTGCAAGCTTTTTCCCATTGAGGATGATATTTACTGTGGGTCTTTCATAGATAGATTTTATGAAGTTCAGGAATGTTCCCTCTATCCCTATACTTTGAAGCGTTTTAATCAGGAACGGATGCTGGATTTTGTCAAATGCTTTTTCTGCATCAATTGAGAGGACCATGTGGTTCTTCTCTCTTCTCTTGTTCATTTGTTGTATCACATTGATTGATTTGCGAATGTTGAACCATCCTTGTAGCCCAGGGATGAATCCCACCTGGTCACGGTGGATAATCTTTTTAAGGTGCTGTTGGATCCTGTTTGCTAGGATCTGGTTGAGATTCTTAGCATTCATATTCATCAGTGATATTGGTCTGAAATTCTCCTTTTCGGTAGGGTCTTTGCCTGGTTTGGGGATCAGGGTAATGCTGGCTTCATAGAAAGAGTCTGGAAGTTTTCCTTCTGCTTCAATTTTTTGAAACAGCTTCAGGAGTCTAGGTGTTATTTCTTCTTTGAAAGTTTGGTAGAATTCCCCAAGGAATCCGTCAGGTCCTGGGCTCTTGTTTTTTGGAGGTTTTTGATCACTGCTTCAATCTCGTTACTAGATAATGGTCTATTTAGTTTGTCGATTTCTTCCTGCTTCAATTTTGGGAGTTTATAGTTTTCCAGGAATAAAACCATTTCATCTAGGTTGCTAAACTTATTGGCATTAACTGTTGATCATAACTTGTGATGATTGTTTCTACTTCCTTGATGTTAGTTGTGATCTCTCCCTTTTCATTCATAATTTTATGAATTTGGGCTTTCTCTCTTTTCTTTTGGCTTAGTGTGGGCAGTGATTTATCGATCTTATTTATTCTTTCCAAAAATAAGCTTCTAGTTTCATTGATACGTTCTACTGTAGCTCTGGTTTCTACCTCATCGATCTCAGCTCTAATCTTGATGATTTCCCCTCTTATATGTACAGTTGGTTTGATTTGTTGTTGATTCTCCAGTTCTTTAAGGTGTAGAAACAGCTGCTGTGTTCTGGATTTTTCAAATTTTTTTTTCAATTTATTTATTTTCAGAAAAACAGTATTCATTATTTTTTCACCACACCCAGTGCACAATGCAATCTGTGCCCACTATAATACCCACCACCTGGTACCCCAACCTCCCACACCCCCACCACTTCAATCCCCTCAGATTGATTTTCAGAGTCCATATTCTCTCATGGTTCACCTCCCCTTCCAATTTACCCCAAATCCCTTCTCCTCTCTAACAGCCTTTGTCCTCCATGATATTTGTTATGCTCCACAAATAAGTGAAACCATATGATAATTGACTCTCTCTGCTTGACTTATTTCACTCAACATAATCTCTTTCAGTCCCGTCCATGTTGCTACAAAAGTTGGGTATTCATCCTTTCTGATGGAGGCACAATACTCTATACTGTATATGGACCACATCTTCCTTATCCATTCGTCCGTTGAAGGGCATCTTGGTTCTTTCCATAGTTTGGCGACTGTGGCTATAGCTGCTATAAACATTGGGGTACAGATGGCCCTTTTTTTCAAGCTTTATTACAAAGCTGTGATCACCAAGACAGCATGGTACTGGCATAAAAACACACACATAGACCAGTGGAACAGAGTAGAGCCCAGATATGGACCCTCAACTCTATGGTCAAATAATCTTTGACAAAGCGGGAAAAAATATACAGTGGAAAAAAGACAGTCTCTTCAATAAATGGTGCTGGGAAAACTGGAAAGCTATATGTGGAAGAATGAAACTCGACCATTCTCTTACACCGTACACAAAGATAAACTCAAAATAGATAAAAGACCTCAATGTGAGATAGGAATCCATCAGAATCCTAGGGGAGAACATAGGCAGTAATCTCTTCGATATCAGCCACAGCAACTTCTTTCAAGATATGTCTCCAAAGGAACAGGAAACAAAAGCGAAAATAAACTTTTGGGACTTCATCAAAATCAAAAGCTTCTGCACATTAAAGGAAAAGGACAAAAAAACAAAGAGGCAACCCACGGAATGGGAGAAGATATTTGCAAATGACAGTACAGACAAAAGGTTGATATCCAGGATCTATAAAGAACACTTCAAACTCAACACACAGAAAACAGACAATCATATCAAAAAATGGGCAGAAGATGCGAAAAGACACTTCTCCAGTGAAGACATACAAATGGCTATCAGACACATGAAAAAATGTTCATCATCACTAGCCATCAGGGAGATTCAAATTAAAACTACATTGAGATATCACCTTACACCAGTTAGAATGGTCAAAATTAGCAAGACAGGAAACAACATGTTGTGGAGGGGATGTGGAGAAAGGGGAACCCTCTTCCACTGTTGGTGGGAATGCAAGTTGGTGCAGCCTCTTTGGAGAACAGTGTGGAGATTCCTCAAGAAATTAAAAATAGAACTTCCCTATGACCCTGCAATTGCACTCCTGGATATTTACCCCAAAGATACAGATGTCATTGATTTTTCAATTTTTTCGAGGGAGGCTTGGATGGCTATGTATTTCCCCCTTAGGACCGCCTTTGCTGTATCCCACAGAAAATTAAACCCAGGGTAAGTAGAAGAATGAAATCCTTAAAAAAACAGTGGAGATCATCAAAACAAAAATAAAGAATAACCAACTTTTATATCAACATATATGGGACTGTAGGAGATTATGCTGAGTAAAATAAGTCAAGCAGAGAGAGTCAATTATCATATGGTTTCACTTACTTGTGGAGCATAAGGAATAACACGGAGCACATTAGAAGGAAAGGAAATGTGAATTGGGGGAAATCAGAGGAGGAGATGAACCATGAGAGTGGACTCTGAGTAACAAACTGAGGGATTGGGAGGGGAGAGAGTGGGGGGTTAGGTGAGCCTGGTGGTGGGTATTAAGGAGGGCACGTATTGCATGGAGCACTGGGTGTCGCACATGAACAATGAATCTTGCAACACTGAAAAAATAAAATTAAATTTCAAAACTTTTTTTAAAATAAAAAATAAAGAGCTACATAAAGTCAACAAATTCAAGAAGTCATTCTTTAAATATATTAATCAAGTTTTTACATAGCCTGAGACATACAGATCAAGAAACAGAGGGAAAGGCTCAAAATCCTAATAAATGCAAAAGTGACATCACCCCAGGCCCAACAGAAGTTTAAAAGAAAGCAAAATGTACTAATTTGCAAAAGTTAGATGGAAAGGGCGAAACTCCACAAAACAATATAAACTTGCCAAACTGATATATGGAAAAATAGAATATGTAAATGGTCGCATATAGAACTCAAAATCAAAGTTTCCACATAGCACAATCCACCCCAGTCAGTATCACCAGTGTATTCTCTTAAACATTTTAGGAAGAAATAGTGCCGATTCTACACAAATCCTTCCAGAAAATCGATTGGAAGTGAGAACGTCCTAAGTTGTTTTATGAGGCCCGTGTGAGATGGATAAAATGTTAACATGCTTAAACATTTACAAATTGAATAATGTAATAGATCTCAACAGAATAAAAACAAAAATAAATATAGCATTCTCAATAGAGGAGGAAGATGCTTTTCACATAATGTAATACACGTACATGACAAAAACTCTCAGAAAGTTGGAAAGAGAAGAAAACTTTCTCAATCTGTAAAGGATAGCGGTGAAAAAACCTATGTGTAACATTATACTCAATCATAAAAGGCTAAGTGTTTATTCCATAGGATGAGGAACACCTCTTTTATTAAATGCTGTACTAGAGGTCCTCATCAGTGCAATAAGACAAGAAAATTAGATAAAAATTACAAATACTTGTAAGGAAGAAGTGAAAATGTGCTTATCTATAGAATACATAATTTTTTCCATAGAAAGCATGTTCAATCTACCAAAAAAAAAAATTTGTTCCAATAACAAGCTTGCTTAATAAGGTTGCAGGCAGGTATTAAAGAGGGCAGTTGTGTGCTCGCTTCGGCAGCACATATACTAAAGAGGGCAGTTGTTATGATGAGCTCTGGGTGTTATATTTGAGTGATGAATCACTAAATTGTAGTCCAGAAACCAACATTGCACTGTACGTTAAGTAACAAGATTTAAATTTTAAAAATAAGGTTGCAGGATAGAGAGTGAATAAAAAATATCCAGCTGTCTCTTACCCTAATATTAACCAATTGGAAATGCAGTTAAGGAAGGCACGTGATGGGATGAACGCATGATGGTATGCGCACCTAATCAATCATTGAACAGTACATCAAAAACCAATGATGTATTTGCTATATGTTACCTAATTGAATTTAAATTTTAAAATGCAGGGGTTTTTTGTGTTTACCAGTTTATTAAAGGACATGATGAAGGATACAGATGATCAGCCAGATGAAAGGTACCTAGGAGGAGGAGTTCAGGGAGGGTCCCAAGCACAGAAGCTTCTGCTCCCATGCAGTTGGGGTGCCTCACCCTCTCCGTGTGGATGGGTTCACAAACCTGGAAGCTCTGCAAACACCCCACTTTGGGGATTCTATGGAGACTTTATCACATAGGCATGATTGACCATTAACAACAAAAATATTAATGCAGTTAATATAGTATCAAATAACTCCAAATATCTAAGAATAAATCTAGCAAAAGTGTACAATATTCCTACACCAAAACGACAAAATATCACAAAGAGAAAATTTGAAAGACATAGATAAATGCAGAAAGACCAAAAACCAAAATGTTCTAATCCCAGTGTAGTTAACATCCGGTGTTCTATCAGTTTCATGTGCACAATATAGTGATTCAACAATTCCATATATTGTACAGTGCTCATCAAGGTAATTGTGCTCTTAATCCCCTTCACCTATTTTACCCATCTCCCCAGCCACCTTCCCTCTGGTAACTCTTCCTTTATAGTTGCAAGCCTGTTTTGGTTTGTCTCTTTTTTTTTTTTTTTTCATGGAAAAGGTGAGTTTTATTTATCTTCACAATCACTCACTGTTCGTCTCTTTAAAAAAAAAAAAAAACTCAACTTTTATGTCATTTCTCCCTAAACTGATCTATAGGTTCATTTTGACCCCTATAAAAACTGCTGCAGACTTTTTAAAATAACTTAAAGGTTGACTAAAAAATTATGTAGAAAAACAAAGTCTCTGGAATCCTCAACACATTCCTGAAAAAGACCAGTTATGTTACCTTCCTTCAGGACTTGCTACTTTTACAAAGTTACAGTAATCAAGACGATATACTGCAATCGAGACTTTAAGAGTAGACAAAGAGATAAATGGATAACTGACTACAAAAACAGACCCGCATATTCAGTCAACTGATTTTCATCCAAAGCATCAAGCAAATTCGGTAGGTTAAGGTTTCAATGTCCTCGAGCCAAGAGACCTCCAAGAACATTAATTAAACAAGTTGCAATGAGGGGGGACACACACCATGGAGAATCACAGGGAGTGGCAGTAAGAGGCTGTTAAAGAGAACCTACTACAGGATTTGAGCTTTGGTTGAATGATTTAGGGAGGTTTTACCAGAAGGGAGGATCCAAAGTAGTTTGAATGCTTTCAGGAGGCATGGGCAATTTTCTCATGGATTATCTATCTCAGAACACCTTATCTATAGGGAGGAGGGACTCTAAGGAGGATAAATTTGTAATTGGTAAAGCAGCAGCAGTCACTCATTTTGTCCAAGCGAGTGGGTATTTAGTATTTTATGTCTGGTACAGGGACCTTGCTTTTGCCTGTGCTTGGACACAATTAGGAGCAGCCATGTTTTGTTTCATTTTATATGGTCTCAGAATAACCTTGTCTGAGACTTGTATTCAGTGACAATGTTTACGTTTGTTGGAAGAATAACATGGCCTACCTGTGAGTGCCAGGCCAGCTTCTACATGTCAGGGCCTACTCTTTTTATCTTTCTCAAGGAAAGCCTTTTTTATATATCAATCATCTTTCAGGGTGAATCATTTTAAATTTACAGAACAGTTGCAAAATATACATAACAAATATCATGGAGGACAAGGGTGTTAGAGAGGATAAGGGAGTTGGGGTAAATTGGAAGGGGAGGTGAATCATGAGAGACTATGGACTCTGAAAAACAATCTGAGGGGTTTGAAGTTGCGGGGGGGTGGGAGATTGGGGTACCAGGTGGTGGGTATTATAGGGGGCACGGATTGCATGGAGCACTGGGTGTGGTGAAAAAATAATGAATACTGTTTTTCTGAAAATAAATTAATTTAAAAAAATATATATATATGTATATATATATATATATATATATATATATATATATATCCACACACACACACATACAGAGAATACTAATGCTCCTTCTCTCCTGGATTAAGCCTTTTGTACCATAAAGGAAATAGGGAAGATGTGTCTGCTGATATTTGGGCACGGCCTACTCTTTTTTCTCCCAGCAAGCACCAGGAGTGATTTATCCAAGGACCCTCCCAGATCTTTGTCATGAACATCAAGCGGGGTGCCTGGAGGAAAAGCTCACAAGATGGTGAGAAACTCCTCAAAGGACTTCCTACTCCCTTGGGATCCCATACTTGGCTGTTACCAATTTATCAAAAATTTCTAAATAATCTTAATATCTTACATGGCATCCAGGCAGTGTCTGTCCCAGGTAAATAAATATACAGGTCTTCGTTCTGCCTGCAAACACTTGTCTTTCATTAAATTTTGTGTTTTTCATTAGACTTTCGTTCTCTGAGGGGTTCCAAAATAAGTCAATAACTTGCAGTTTTCCCATCCCTTCTTGTTTTATGAGCAGGAATGATGCTTCTGCCCTCCCTGGGCATCTCTGAGGTCAAAGTGGAAGTACTCAGAAAAGTCTTTAACAGACGAATCTGGTTCAGTTGAATATCCATTTGGCAGAGAATTTGATACTTGAGCCCCATCAGACTTCATATGCATCCTTACTTAACACTGTTCATTGTTTGGGCCCCTGAAGACAGGAGACCCTATGTGTTCTTAAAAGTTTTACCAGCTTTTTCTTTTTTTTTTAATTGTCAGCATAACAGTATTCATTATTTTTGCACCACACCCAGTGCTCCATGCAATCCGTGGCCCTCTATAATACCCATCACCTGGTTGCCACAACCTCCCACCCCCTGCCACTTCAAACCCCTCAGATTGTTTTTCAGAGTCCATAGTCTCTCATGGTTCACCTCCCCTTCCAATTTACCCCAACTCCCTTCTCCTCTCTAACAGCCCTTGTCCTCCATGATATTTGATATGCTCCAAAAATAAGTGAAACCATATGATATTTGACTCTCTCTGCTTGACTTATTTCACTCAGCATAATCTCTTCCAGTCCCGTCCATGTTGCTACAAAAGTTGGGTATTCATCCTTTCTGATGGAGGCATAATACTCCATAGTGTATATGGACCACATCTTCCTTATCCATTTGTCCATTGAAAGGCATCTTGGTTCTTTCCACAGTTTGGCGACCGTGGCTTTTGCTGCTATAAACTTTGGGGTACAGATGGCCCTTCTTTTCACGACATCTGTATCTTTGGGGTAAATACCCAGGAGTGCAATGGCAGGGTCATATGGAAGTTCTATTTTTAATTTCTTGAGGAATCTCCACACTGTTCTCCAAAGAGGCTGCACCAACTTGCATTGCCACCAACAGTGGAAGAGGGTTCCCCTTTCTCCACATCCCCTCCAACACATGTTTTTCCTGTCTTGCTGATTTTGGCCGTTCGAACTGGTGTAAGGTGGTATCTCAAGGTGGTTTTAATTGAATCTCCCTGATGACTGGTGATGATGAACATTTTTTCATGTGTCTGATAGCCATTTGTATGTCTTCATTGGAGAAGTGTCTGTTCATATCTTCTGCCCATTTGTTGATATGATTATCTGGTTTTTGTGTGTTGAGTTTGAGGAGTTCTTTATAGATCCAGGATATCAACCTTTTGTCTTTACTGTCATTTACAAAAATCTTCTCCCATTCTGTGGGTTGCCTCTTTGTTTTCTTGACGGTTTCCTTTGCTGTGCGGAAGCTTTTGATTTTGATACAGAAAGGGAAACTAGAGAATCGATTCCATTTACTATAGCACCAAGAACCATAAGATACCTGGGAATAAACCTAACCAAAGAGGTAAAGGATCTGTATTCGAGGAACTACAGAACACTCATGAAAGAAATTTAAGAAGACACCAAAAGATGGAAGACCATTCCATGCTCTTGGATCGAAAGAATAAACATTGTTAAAATGTCTATACTGCCTAGAGCAATCTATAATTTTAATGCCATTCCGATCAAAATTCCACCAGTATTCTTCAAAGAGCTGGAGCAAATAATCCAAAAATTTGTATCACTAAGGAAATGTTGAAAAACAAAAATAAAACTGGGGGCATCACGATACCTGATTTCAAGCTTTACTACAAAGCTTTGATCACCAAGACAGCATGGTACTGGCATAAAAACACACACATAGACCAGTGGAACAGAGTAGAGAGCCCAGATATGTACCCTCAACTCTAAGGTCAAAGAATCTTCGACAAAACGGGAAAAAATATACAGTGGAAAAAAGACAGTCTCTTCAATAAATGGTGCTGGGAAAACTGGGCAGCTATATGTAGAAGAATGAAACTCAACTATTCTCTTACGCCGTACACAAAGATAAACTCAAAATGGATAAAAGACCTCAACGTGAGACAGGAATCCATCAGAATTCTAGAGGAGAGCATAGGCAGTAATCTCTTCGATATCAGCCACAGCAACTTCTTTCAAGATATGTCTCCAAAGGAAAAGGAAACAAAAGCGAAAATAAACTTTTGGGACTTCATCAAAATCAAAAACTTCTTTACCAGCTTTTTCTTATTTCAGCAGCGTCCTTCTGTCTGATCCTTTGTCCAGACAGAATCAGCATGTAACTCTAGTGGCTACTGGTCTCTGCTCACCAAAGACATTTCCTGCTGTGAAACTTAGTTGCTTTAATCTTCTTTATATATATACCTCTTTTGTATCTTTAAAAAATGTGTGCTTTTGTGTTTTTTAACCTGATCAGGTTTTGTCTTAATTAGTGTAATAGTCACAATGACCCATTGTGAAATTCTCCCTCTGAAAGGGAAGTGGCACACCTAATTAGTAATTATTTAAGTGGGATACTTGAGAAAGTGAATTGACGATACCTGCCTAAGTCCTTTCTAACTAGAAGCCCTATAGTTTATTTTTCTAAAATAAAATTGAGGTACTCTCCCACAAAACCTTTTGTAAATTTCACATTCTTAATATATCATGGACATACCTGGATTTGTAAAACAATCTTTAACCGTATATTTATTAATGCTCGTATACTACAATACGGTAAGGATGTACCATAATTCACTTAAACAACCTCCTACTTATGGTCATTTGGATTTTCTCCTGGTGATAAGTAGAAAACCTATAGGTTTAAGTAAATACATGAGATATAATTGGTTAGTTTTCAAAGATTAAGACATATGCTTAAAGATAACTGTGCTTAACATTAACATTTTACATTAGAAGAATTTGAAAGGACTAAATTAGTGTATTCAGGGGGAAAATCTTGACCAGTAAAATATAAGGAGATACAGATGAGATAGGAATAAAATATTAGAGATATTCTCAAGTCCCAGGACCAGGAAATTTAACTGAGATGAGAATACAGTTAGAATCTCAGCCAAAGTGAGGGGTGGGAGTTTCATGTAAACCTGGAATGGATTGAGGTAAAATAACTAAACAGGATCAAGGCAAAATAACTAAGTCTTTGTATGCCCAAATTGTACACTTATGTTATTATTATAAGAGAACATAGACTGGGAGAAGATGGCATGCCTCCTTTGATGACACAGTTGATTTGATGGGAATTATTAGTTATTATAGCAGTCTGTTCTTCTTGCCTGTTGTTGCTGCCCAGGATAGTCAACTTGCTCAGAATTTATTGAATGAAAATATTTAGGAAATCTTGGACACACTATTTGGTGTTTTTTTTTTCTGTTATGCTAGTCACCATACAGTAAATCATTAGTTTTTGAGACTGTGTTTGATGATTCAATGTTTGCGTATAACACCCTGTGCTCCATGCAGTACATGCCCTCCTCAATACCTATCACTGGGCCAACACATCACCCCACTCCCCTCCCCTCTAAAACCCTCAGTTTGTTTCTTGGAGTCCACAGTATCTCATGGTTCGTCTCCCCCACCAATCGTTCCCCCCTTCATTTTCCCTTCTTTCTCCTAATGTCCACCATGCTATCCCCTATGTTCCACAAGTAATGAAACCATAGGATAATTGACTTTATCTGCTTGGTTTATTTCACTCATCAAAATCTCCTCCGGTGTGTATTTGGTTGTTTTTAAAGATTTTATTTATTTATTTGTCAGAGAGCTTGACAGAGAGAGTGCACAAGCAGAGGTAGCAGCAGAAAGAGGGAGAAGCAGGGTCCCCACTGAGCAAGGAGCCCAATGTGGAACTCCATCCCAGGACCCTGGGATCATAACCTGAGCCAAAGGCAGCCACTTAACCAACTGAGCCACCCAAGTAATTGGACACACTATTTGTAATATTTTGTTACCCCAACACTGTTGTAATACACACGCTATACACAAAATTTTAATTAATTTCTGACTTTTTTCCCTTGGGACTTATTTCCGGAAATTATGCTGTCAGGTTACATCCCATGACATATTGCAAAATTCAGCTGCAGGTTCTTCTTTTTATGACCAATGTCAAACAGCTTCTTCATGATTTATTTTCTCCAAACAAGGCTTAAGTCATGAGAACATTACAAGGAAGAAAATGTCCATTGTGCCTGGGAGTCTCAGTTAAGCGTCTGCCTTGGCCTCAGGTCATGATCCCTGGGTCTTGGGATCAAGCCCAACATCGGGTTCCCTGCTTAGCAGGGAGCCTGCTTCTCCTCCTCTCTCTACCTGCCACTTCCTCTGCTTGTGTGTGCATGCTCTCTCTCTCTTGCTCTCTCTCTCTCTCTCTCCCTGACAAATAAATAAAATAAAATGAAAAAGAAAATAGAATCCAGCAATACATGAAAAGGATAACACATCATGACTAAAGTGTCACTTTCCAAAAGGTAAGTGTGGCTTAACATTGAAAAACCTATCAATGTGATTCCTACATTCAAAAGAGGAGAAAAATCATATGATAATGAAATTAAGTGCAGAAAAACAATTTCACAAATTCAACAGCCATACATTATTTAATTTGAAAAACTCCTGTAAAACAAAGGGATAGAAGAAAATTGTTCTGGAATCCACACCAAAAATCTTAATTAATGGTAAATGAACAAGTGTTCTTCCTGAGACTTGGAATGTTGGGAATGACGCAAAATGGCCATTATCCCCACTTGTGTTCAAAAATATACGAAGAATCCTGGCTAGTGAAGTAGAGCAAAATCAATCAATCAATCATACTGAGAAAAAACGAATTAAAATGTCTTTACTCACAGATGATATAGTTATATGCATATACAATTCAAAAGGACCTATGAGCTCTTAGAATATATAAATGAGTTTAGCAAGGTCACAGTGTATAAGGCCAACATTTAAAAACAAATCATTTTGTATAGCTTAGCAATCAACAAATGCTTAAAAAAAAAAAATCGATCCCCGCAACTGGCTCTTTGCTTTCAGGGAGCCTTCTTCCCCCCTAAACCCCACCTGCCTCTCTGCCTACTTGTGCTCTCTGTCTGTCAAATAAATACATGAATAGATAGATAGATAGATAGATAGATAGATAGATAAATTTAGAACCACACTACACACAACAGTATTTAAAAGACAAAATACAAAGGAACCAGCCAAATGAAAGAACTACAAGGTCTCTGCAATGTAAACCACAAAATACTATTCGAAGAAATTTAAAAATTCAAATACCATATGATTTCACTCGTATATGGGATTTAAGAAACAAAACAAATGTGCAATGGGAAAAAGAAAGAGAGAGAGAGAGGCAAACCATGAAACAGATTCTTAACTACAGAGAACAAACTGCTGGTTACTAGATGAGAAATGGGTGAGGCGATGGGTGAAATAGGTGATGGCACAAAGCAGTGCACTTGTCATGATGATCACCGGGTTGGTATGGAAGTGCTGAATCATTGTATTGTACACTTGAAACTAATATTACACTCTTTGTTAACTGACTGGAATTTAAATAATTTTCTTTAATTCCAAATAAATACCATGTTCCTGTATTGGAAGAATCAGTTTTGTAAATATGTAAAAATTTCTCCAAATTCTCTACAAATCTTATGGAATGCCAGTAGACATTATAATATGTTTATTTTGATGGAGATTAGCAAGATGATCCTAAAATGGACATAGAAACACAAAGGAAGAAGCGCTAAGACAATCTTAAAGAAGAATAACAAACTGGAGGACTCACATTATCAGATAATAACACTTATTAGAAAATCATAGTAATTGGGGTGCCTGGGTACCTCAGTGGGTTAAAGCCTCTGACTTCGGCTCAGGTCATGATTCCAGGGTCCTGGGATCGAGCCCCACATTGGGCTCTCTGCTCAGCAGGGAGCCTTCTTCCTCCTCTCTCTCTCACTGCCTCTCTGCCTACTTGTTATCTCTGTCTGTCAAATAAATAAAATCTTTTTTTAAAGAAAGAGAACCATAGTAATTAAGAGACTGTGAACTAGTACAAGAATAAAAACTAGACCAAATAAACAGACTAGAGAATCCAGAAACACATGTACATATACACAATCACTTCATTTATGACAAGCTAGTATTACATTGCAGTGGGTAAAAGATTGCAGTGGTAAAAGATTTCATTGTGCTTTGTCTATTCCATATAGCTAGGGGAAAAGGAAAATCTTTACTCCTTCTGCATAATATACAAAAAAATCAATCTGAGAAGTATTTCTGATCTAAATGTGAAAAGTAAAATGATAAAGATTTTAGAGGAAAACATAGAAGAAAATGTCCATAACGTAGAGGACTGAATTTTAATACATTCTACCTCATGCTTGCATGCATTCATTCATTCATTCTTTTGTGGAGTTGACACATAATGTTCCATTACTTTCAGGTGTATAATAATATGATTGACAAGTTGATATAGTATGCTATGTTCACCACAAGTGTAGCTACCACCTGTCCCCATACATTGCTGTTACAATATCATTGCCTATATTCCTTGGGCTGTGCCTTTTATTCCCATGCCTTATTCATTCCACTACTGTATCTCTCATTCTTCTTCACCCATTTGCCCAACCCCCACCCCCCTCCTCTCTGGCAACCATCATTTTGTCCTCTGTATTTACAGGTCAGATTCTACTTTTTGTTTCTTTATTAATATTTTTACATTCCACTTATGTATCAAATCATGGTATTTGGCTTCCTCAGTCTGACTTGTTTCATTTCGCATAATACCCTTTAGATCCATTCATGTTGTCTCAAATGGCACCATTTAATCTTTTTATGGCTCTGTAATGTTCCATTTCATCTGCTTTACCCATTCATCTACCATATTTTGGCTATTGTCAATAATTCCACAATAAACATAGGCATGAATTAGTGTCTTTATATTCTTTAGGTAAATACTCAGTAGGGCAATTACTGGATCATATACCTTATTTTTATCTTTTTGTGGAAACTCCATACTGTTTTCCACAGTGACTGCACTGGATTGCATTCCTGCCAACAATGTACAAAGTTTCTCCTTGTCATATCCTTGTCAATATTTGCCATTTTTTGTCTTTTTTTATTTTAGCCATTCTGACAATTGTGAGGTGATATTTCATTGTGGTTTTGATTTGCATTTCCCTGATGATCAGTATCATTCCATATGTCTGTTAGGCACCTGGAGATCTGCTTTGGAAAAATAACTATTGCTGTCTTCTGCCCATTTATTAAATGGATTATTTGTTTTGGGGGTGTTGTTTGGTAAGTTCTTCATAGATTTTGGATAGTAACTCTTTTTTTAGTTATTATCCTCAGTTAACCAACATATAGTACATCATTTGATTTGATGTAGTGTTCAATGATTAGTTAGTTGCATATAATACCCAGTGCTCATCACAAAACATGCCTTCCTTAATACCTAACACCCAGTTACCTCATCCCCTAACCCCCTCCTTTCTGTAACCCTCAGTTTGTTTTCCAGAGCCCAGAGTCTCTCATTTTTTGTCTTCCTCTCTGATTTCTTCTCATTCAGTTCTCCCTAACTCTTTATCAGATATATCATTTACAAATATCTTGTCTCATTGGGTGGGTTGTCTTTTTGTTTTGTTGATGGTTTCCTTGAGTGCATAAAGGGTTTTGGCTGTGGTGTAGTCCCAATAGTTTATTTATTTATTTATTTATTTTGGTTTTCCTTGCCTGAGGAGACAGAAAAATGTTTCTACACCCAGTGACAAAGAAATCTTGAGAAAGAGGGACAAAGTTGGAGGTATCACAAATCTCAGATTTCAAAATATACCACAAATCTTTAGTAATCAAAACAGTATGGTACAGGTGCAAAAATAGACACATAGATCAATGCAACCTAATAGAAAACCCAGGAATAAACCCATGTTATTTGGTCAATTAAGGATAACAAAAACAGTGAAAATATACAACAGAGGAAGACAGTCTCTTCAACAACTGATGTTGGGGAAACTGGACAGCTATATGCAAAAGAAAAATGAGACTGGATCACTTTATTACATCATACACAAAAATAATCTCCAAGTAGATTAAGGACCTAAATAAGAGACCTGAAACTATAAAACTCCTAGAAGAAAACATAGTCAGTAATTTCCTTAATAGACTTTAAAAATTCCAGGTGGAAGGCCCTTTGTGCTTTCTTATTTTGTTTATAATTTGCAGTTTAACTACATTGTGGTCAGGTAGTATTTGTTTGTAACACTTACCCTTTAAAGAATGAGACAAGATTTCATTTGTAACCTAATGAAAAATTTTTAAGCAAAAAATTTTAAGCAAAGTCCAGAGAGCTACAGGTACTTTTTCAAAAGTTTATGTAAGTGTATATGCAAGTTATACAAGATAAAAATTGATAATAATTTTAATTTTTACCATTAACACAAATTTCTATTTATCAAAAGATACTATTCAGAGAATTAACAGGTAAGCCACAGAATGAGATGCATGTTTGCAATACATGTCTGCAAAAACATTATTTCACTTAGGATGTATAAAGAATACTAAAAATAACAAAAACAAGACTGACAAATCAATAGCAAAAAAGACAATAATCTGTAATAAGTACTTTACAAAACAAGATTCCAAATAACTAAAAATTACATGAGAAAGTTCTTCATATCATTAGGCATCTAGAAATTAAGCCTATATTGATATACCTATGAAACATCCTCTGTGTCAACTTGGGTGGCTTAAATGAAAAAATAAATACCAAATCTTGATGAGAATGTGAGGAAAAATGAACTTTAATACACAACTGATGAGACTGCGTGTTGATATGACCTTTTGGGAATCTCCTTGGTAACATATAATAAAGCTGAATATATGCAATGTCCTATGACCTAGCAGTTTCTCACTAAGCAAATACTTAGAGAAATACATATAAATGAGTATAATTATCACCAAAAACATGTACAAGATTGTTTACATAGCACAATATATAATATGCCAGATGAAAAAGTACCCGAATGTTCATAATAGGTACAATTAATTAGTAAATATGCTCTATTCATATTATGGAATACAATGTAGCAGAACAGTGATAAGTAACTACCAGACCCAGGAGTATGGATAAAACACAGGAAAGCAGTGTTGAGTAAAAAAAAAAAAACTAATGAAAAAGGACTCTGTGCCATATGATTCTATTTACATAAATTTAAAATCAGACAAAACTAGACCATGGTGCTGAAGGTGAGGATTATGGTTACTTTTGCAAGAGAGCAGTAAGGATGACTGGGGAAGTGGCACAAGAGGGCCTAGGAGCTATGTAATATACTAACATTTGGCTCAGAGTGGGGATTACGTAAGTATGTTAACTTTGTTAAATTTCATGGAACAGTACACTTAGGACTTCTAAACTTTCCCGTAACACTTCAATGAAAACATGTATGTAAAAAAAAATTGGGAGATGGAAGAGAGTGTAGCAAAGAACAACAGAGTCATCCTCCTGAAATCTGATCTTCCAGATCAGGGAATTTATGTCTCTGCCAAAATTTAAACATGCTATTAAAAATAATTGTAGATCCATGGAATATTACTCAGCCATGAAAAAATGAAATCTTGCCATTTGCAACAATATGAATGGAACTAGAGGGTATTATACTAAGCAAAATAAGTCAATCACAGAAATACAATTATCATATGATTTCACTCCTATGTGGAATTTAAGAAACAAAACACAGGAGCATAGAGGAAGGGAGGGAAAAATAAGACAAAATGAAATCAGAGAAAGACAAACCAAAAGAGACTCTTAACCATAGGAAACAAACTAAGGGTTGCTGGAGGGGAGGAGAGTGGGAGGATGGGGTAAGTGGGTAATGGGCATTAATGGGCATTAAGGAGGACATGTGATGTAATGAACACTGGGTTTAATATACAACTGATGAATCACTTAACTCTACCTCTGAAAGTAATTATATACTACATGTTAATTAACTGAATGTAATTAAGATAAAAATAATTGTAGATCCAAATCTGTATTGTTTGGATATTCTTTTTCCATAACAAATGAATTTTTGAGGAACTAATACCTCTTCAGTTACAGAAATTGTTAAGCAAAGAATCACCTCTTGTTTCCTTTCTGTTTATTTTATCATAGTCTAAGAAAATGAAATCTAATGCTTTTGTATATGAATAGATACGTATGGTATAAACATCATTGTTGCAAAATCATTTCCTTAAAATTATCTCCTTTTTTGCTGTTAGCTTTCTAATCTATGTATTTCATAAGAGAAAAAAAGAGAGACAAACCATAAAACATATTCTTAACTATAGAGAAAAAATTGAGAGATACTGAAGGGGAATTGGGCAGGGAGATGAGTTAAACGGATGATAGATATTAAGGAGGGCACTTGTGATGAGCACTGGGTGTTGAATGTAAGTGATGAATCACTAAATTCTACTCCTAAAACTAATTATTACACTGTATGTTAACTAACAGGAATTTTTTTTTTATTTGACAGACAGAGATCACAAGTAGAGAGGCAGGCAGGGTTGGGGGGGAAGCAGGCTCCCTGCTGAGCAGAGAGCCCGATGCGGGGCTGGATCCCAGGACCCTGGGATCATGACCTGGGCCAAAGGCGGAGGCTTTAATCCACTGAGCCACCCAGGTGCTCCAACTAACAGGAATTTAAATAAAAATTTGAAACTACAAAAAAAGAGAGAGATGTCTGTATGTAATGATTTAATGTTCTTCCAGTTTTATTAATAACTAAATGACATACATTATTGTATAAGTTTAAGGCATGCATACTACAAATGTTAAATGAATTCAGTAAAGTTACAGAATACAAAATCAGTGTGCAGATCTGTTGTACTTCTGTATGTTAATAATAAAGTGATAGAAACAGCAATTAAGAGAACAATTCCAGGGATGCCTGGGTGGCTCAGTTGGCTAAGCATCTGCCTTTGGCTCAGGTTATGATCCTGGGATCAAGCCCTGCATTAGGCTTCCTGCTCAGTGGGGAGCCTGCTTCTCCCTTTCCTCCCTGCTTGTGCTCTCTCTTGTTATCTCTGTCTCTCTCCCTCTCAAATGAATGAATAAAATCTTTTTTTTAAAAAAAAGAAAACAACCCCATTTATAATTGTGTCAAAAATGATAAAATACCTAGAATAAACTTAACCAAAGAGATGAGAGACCTGTACTCTGAAAACAATAAAACAGTGATGAAAGAAATTGAACAAGACAACAAAAAATGGAAAGGCATTCCATGCTCATGGATTGGAAGACCAAATGTTCTTAAGATGTCTACATGACTCAAAACAATCTACAGATCTAATGCAAACCCTATCAAAATGCCAACAGCATTTTTCGCAGAACTAGAACAAAAAAACTTAAAATTTGTATGGAACCACCAAAGACCCTGAAAAGCCAAAGCAATCTTGGTTTGGGGGGCAGGCAAAGCTGGAGGCATCACATTCCAAACTTGGAGTTATACTACAAAGTTGTAATAATCAAAACAGTATTGTAGTGACAGAAAAATACACACATACATAAATGGAACAGAATAGAAAAGCTATAATAAACCCACAATTATATGGTCAATTAATCTTCAACAAAGTAGAAAAGAACATGCAATGGGAAAAAGACAGTCTCTTCAACAAATGGTGTTGGGAAAACTGGACAACCATACACAAAAGAGTGAAACTGAATCACTTTTCTTACACCATACACAAAAAAACCTCCTAAATAAAGACCTAAATGTGAGAACTGAAACCATAAAAATCCTAGGAGAGAGCCGAGGGAGTAATTTCTCTGATACTCGCCCTAGTAATATTTTTCTAGATAAATCTCCTGAGGCAAAGGAAACAAAAGCAAAGATAAACTGTTGGGAATACATTTTTTTAAAAAGTGTCTGTTCATATCATCTGCCCATTTTTTGATATGATTGTCTGTTTTGTGTGTGTTGAGTTTGAGTGTTTTGTGTGTTTGAGTTTGCTCTCTCGCCCTCTCTCTCTGATAAATAAATAAAATCTTTAAAAATAAATAAATAAATAAATAAATAAATAAAAATAAAAAGGGAAGGACAATATGAAGGGGGCTGAGATTTTGATCACCAGAAATCAGCACAATGAAAACAAGTGAAATGAGTAATAGGCAGATGTTTTAAAGAATGGGGTGCCAGTTTTCAATTCTGTTTTGAACACCACATTACAAAAGAACTGTTCTTAAAAATAAAAAAGGATTGAAGGTAAAGAAAATAAAAGTAATAACTCAATCTTTGAATGACCCCCGGTTTGTTCCTGATAAACTTCAATCACATCTTCTTCCTCCATTCCCAGTTCTTTTAGAGTGTGATTATCATATTATATTCATTGGCACTCCCCGTCTTTAACAGTATGATTCTTTGAGTTTCTTGAGATGTGTTGTCATTTTCACCTTGAAGTGAATCTCACTGCTATCCTGTCCAGTGACTTTGAGTTTAATGTATTCTCCTTCCTTCTTATGCCCCAAGTGCTCAGTTTTAGGTATTGCTTCCTGGTCAGACATGGTGACGGTGGCTTCACCCAGGGTCTCTGCACAGCAGCAGCCTTAGGTAGTCAGAACCTCACTCCAAGGTTTAAAAACCCGTCTCTCTAAATGCATGTTTTTAAATAGACAATACATTGCATAACCATCCAATGTAAAAGGTAAGGGAAGAAAGAGCAACACAATAATCCTAATGGAAAAAGAAAGAGGTACTTAATAAAAGGTGTGAATCATTAGTAAATAGAAAATACAACTAATAAATTGAAAAGGTTGCTCTTTTTAAAAATACTTATGAAGAGTATCCACTAGTGTACATAATCTTGAGGAAAATGGAAAAAGCCCAAACATATACACTGAAGTGTACATAATATTAAAAATGAACAAGACATTGATATTGAGTATTTTATGTAATTGAAAGTGAACACATTTTTGAACTCTAATGTTTTCAAAATATGGATGAAATGGTTTATATACTAGGAAAACATATTTAATAATTCCCAGTGGCACCTAATTATGTAAACATCACAAAAACCATAGGAAAACTTGTGAAATTTGTCTGAGTTGTTCCTCAAAATTATTTACTTTTATTGTTTACTTGAAAGGTGATCAGAAGACATCTTAAGAATTCTTACCACAAAAAAAAAATTAACTACATGAGGGGCGCCTGGGTGGCTCAGTGGGTTAAGCCGCTGCCTTCGGCTCAGGTCATGATCTCAGGGTCCTGGGATTGAGTCCCACATTGGGCTCTCTGCTCAGCAGGGAGCCTGCTTGCCTTCCTCTCTCTCTGCCTGCCTCTCCGTCTACTTGTGATTTCTCTCTGTCAGGTAAATAAATAAAATCTTAAAAAAAAATCTAAAAAAAAAAAAATTAACTACATGAATTGATAGATGTGTTAACTACTTACGTTTATTTGTTAGTCACACTATAATGTAAATGTGGAAAAAATCATCATGTTGTACACTTTAAATATATACAATCATATTTCTGAATTATTCCTTAATAAAGGTTTGAAAAAGGACTTTTAGAAAAAAATGTCTGACTTTTCTAGGTATATTTTTATCCCCCTTATTCTCCTTTTCTTCTCCCTCCCTGTCTCCGTTCATTTCTTCCTTTTTTTTTTACCATGTTCTAAAACACAGTATATATGAGTGTCACATTTTCCTATCAGAAATGAAGGCAATGACTCAAAACTAGTGTGATTATATAATTTATTATACAAACCACACTGTCAAGTGTGAGAAAAGACATTCATAATCACACTAGGGCTATAGGTGGAAATGGGGACAAATGGTTATCCTATTTAACCACTCACATTATTTTTTTTCTTTTTTTTATTGTGTTGTTAGTCACCATAAAATGCATCATTATTTTTTGATGCAGTGTTCCAAGATCCATTGTTTATGTACAACACCCAGTGCTCCATGCAATACATGCCCTCCTTAATACCCACCACCAGGCTCGCCCATCCCCCTACCCCCCCCACCTCTAAAACCCTCAGATTGTTTCTCAGGGTCTGCAGTCTTTCATGGTTCATCTCCCCCTCCAATTTGCCTCAATTCACTTTTCCTTTTCTTCTCCTGTTGTCCTCCATGTTATTTCTTATGTTCCACAAGTAAGTGAAAGCACATGATAATTTACTTTCTCTGCTTGACTTACTTCACTCAGCAATATCTCCTCCAGTCCCACCCATGTTGATGCAAAACATGGGTATTCATCCTTTCTGATGGCTGAGTGATATTCTATTGTATACAAATGTTCATAGCAGCAGTGTCCAGAAGAGCCAAATTGTGGAAGGAGCTGAGATGTCCTTCAACAGACAAATGCATAGAGAAAATGTGGTCTATATTAACCATTCACATTAGCACTAAAGTAAACCAAAGAAATATTTTTACACTTCTGCATAATAAAGAAAAAACAATCGTAGTACTGGAATTTCTATTTACTCAAGCAGTAACAAATGTGACATTACTGTGTTAATATCTTATATTCAGAATATTTTTCAAGTTGTTCTATTTAAATAATACTGATTTATAAATTTCTTTTATTTCAAAGTTGATTTGTGTGTTATTTGGATTTATAAGTAAAAGTGCACAGAGTTTTTGCCTTCATTTTTTTAAAATCATTTTTTAATTTATTTTCAGCATAACAGTATTCATTGTTTTTGTACCACACCCAGTGCTCCATGCAATCTGTGCCCTCTCCAATACCCACAACCTGGTTCCCCCCCCCCAACCCCCCACTCCCCCCACCACTTCAAATCCCTCAGAATGTTTTTCAGAGTCCATAGTCTCCTCCCCTTCCAATTTCCCCCAACTCCCTTCTCCTAATTTATAACTACCTTTTGATAGATTCATTTCATTTAATATGTTCTGAACATGAGCAACCTTTTTGTTTCCTTATACCAATAGAAAGAGTGGTGTGTTTAAAATACATCAGTAAAATATGTTTGGAAGTCTACCTTATAAAACAAAAACTGTCATGTCTTTTGCATAATATTAATGTCATATGAGTAAAATTCTACTAAGTAATGTTCCCAACTGTTATTTTGTCTTACATGTGAAGGGCAACCAAAGATTTAAGCAAAGACAAGCTGAAACCCTGCAAACTGTTCTTTGTTAGATATATGACAATTAAATTCTCTTAATAAAGTTTTAAACTGTCATCAAAAAAATTGTGTAAATCTTGTATTAAACTTATAAATACTTGATGCTATTAAAATTAATATTACTTTTTGAAATTCTATATTCTGTTGAACTAGTAAACACAAATATATCTGTATATTGATCTTCTTTCCAGCAACCTTGCTAAATATGACTTAATTCTACAAGTTTTCTCTAGATTGTTTTTTATTTCAAAAATTAAGCTATTCAATAAATACTGTTACACTGAAAAGAAATTTTAAAAAGTTAAGCTATTAATAGACTACCTCTGGATGGAATCCTAACTAGTAAAACAGTCAACACATATTTTTTATTCTTATGTATTATATACTGTATTCTTAGAATAAAGTAATCTAGAGGGAAAATGTTATTAAGGAAATCATAAAGAAGAGAAAATATATTCACATTACTGTATTATCAAAAAAATTGGGGTCCCTGGGTGGCTCGGTTAGTTAAGCATCTTCCTTCATTTGGCTCAGGTCATGATCCCAGGTTTCCTTGGATTGCACCCTTCTTTGGGCTCCCTGCTCTGCAGGGAGTCTGATTCTCCCTCTGCTCTCTGCCCCCTGCTCATGCTCTCTTTCTCTCTCTCTCTCTCTTTCTCTCTCAAATAAATAAATGCTTTTTTAAAATCTGCTATATAAGTGAACCCACATAGTTCAAACCCATGTTTTCAGGTCAGCTGTAATCAGAATAGCCCCTTTTCATTAAAAAAAAAAAATCTATCCATTCTGTTATTTCCATTTTATTAAGGAAATACCAGAATAAAAGAAAGTATCTTACTCAAGGTCAACACATTAGTCTTTATAATTTCCTTAATCAGTGATATGATTTGCAATGTAAAGTCTTTTGCCATTTTGGTTAATTTTTTTTTAATTTTTGCTGTGAAAGGTTGATGTAGTATGCTTTTCTTTTTCAAATTTTTATTTAAATCTTTGTTAGTTAGCATTTAGTATAATATTGGTTTTAGGAGTAGAGTTTAGTGATCCATCAATTACATATAATACTCATCCTAACAACTACACTCCTTTTTTTTAATTTTTTATTTTTTATAAGCATATATTTTTATCCCCAGGGGTACAGGTCTGTGAATCCTTAACACCTATCACGCATATGGGCTATCCCCCACCCACTTCCTTCTGTCAACCCTATTTGTTCTCAGTAGTAAAGAGTCTTTTATGGTTTCCCTCTTTTTTCACCCTTCCCATATGTTCATCTGTTTTGTTTCTTAAATTCCACATATGAGTGAAATCATACAGTATTTGTCTTTTTCCAAATTACTTATTTCGCTTAACATCAAATGCTTTAGCTCCATCCACATCGTTGCAAATGGCAAGATTTCATTCATTCTGATGGCTGAGTCATATTCCATTATAATTACATAGACCACATCATCTTTATCCATATATCTCTTGATGGACATTTTGGCTCTTTCCATAGTTTGGCTATTGATAATGCTGATATAAACATCAGAGTGCAAATACCTCTTCAAATCTATATTTTTGTATCCTTTCAGTAAATACCTAGTAGTGCAATTGCTGCATCCCAACTTTTTAAATTTTTGTGGAACCTCCATACTGTTCTCCAGAGTGGCTATACCAGTTTGCATTCCCACCAACAGTGCAAAAGGATTCCCCTTTCTCCACATCCTCACCAACGACTGATGTTTCTTGTGTTGTTAATTTCATCCATTCTGAAAGGTGTGAGGTGGTATCTCATCGTGGTTTTGATTTGTATTTCCCTGGTGATGAATGATGTTAAGCATCTTTTCACGTGTCTGTTAACCACCTGGATATCTTGGTTGGAAAAAGAAATGCTATTCATGTCTTCTACCCATTTCTTAACTGGATTATTTATCTTTGGGGTGTTGAGTTTCATAAGTCCTTCATAAATTCTGAACACTAACCCTTTCTCACATAGGTCATTTGCAAGAATCTTCTCCCTTCTGCAAGAATCAGCCACCTTCTGTAGACTGGCTTTTCACTTTGTTCATTGTTTCCTTTGCTGTGCAGAAGATTTTTATCTTAATGAATGCCCAATAGTTCATTTTTGCTTTTGTTTCCCTTGCCTCCAGAGAGGCGTCTAGTAAGAAGTTACTACAGCTAAGGCCAAAGAGGTTGCTGCGTGTGTTCTCCTTGAGGATTTTGATGGATTCCTGTCTCACATTTAGTTCTTTCATCCATTTTGAGTTTATTTTTGTGTTATTGTGGTGTTTTCCCAACACCATTTGTTGAAGAGACTGTCTTTTTTTTATATTGGATATTCTTCCCTGCTTTGTTGAAGATTAGTTGACTGTATAGCTGTGGATCCATTTCTGGGTTTTCTATCCTATTCCATTCATCTATGGGTCTGTTTCTGTGCCACTACTCTACTGTCTTGATAACTACAGCTTTGAAGTATAGCTTGAAGTCCAGAATCATGATGCCTCCAGCTTTGCTCTTTTTCAGGATTACTTTGGCTCTTCGGGGTCTTTTGTGGTTCCATACAAATTCTAGGATTATTTGTACTAGCTCTCTGAAAAATGCTCAAGATATGTCTCCAAAGGCAAAGGAAACAAAAGCAAAAATAAACTTTTGGGACTTCATCAAAATCAAAAGCTTCTGCACAGCAAAGGAAACAGTCAAAAAAACAAAGACGCAACCCACGGAATGGGAGAAGATATTTGCAAATGACAGTAAAGACAAAAGGTTGATATCCAGGATCTATAATGAGCTCCTTAAACTCAACACACACAAAACAGACAATGATATCAAAAAATGGGCAGAAGATATGAACAGACACTTCTCCAGTGAAGACATACAAATGTCTATCAGACCCATGAAAAAATGTTCATCATCACTAGCCCTCAGGGAGATTCAAATTAAAACCACATTGAGATATCACCTTACACCAGTTAGAATGGCCAAAATTAACAAAACAGGAAACAACATGTGTTGGAGAGGATGTGGAGAAAGGGGAACTCTCTTACACTGTTGGTGGGAATGCAAGTTGTTGCTGGTGTTATTTTGATAGGGATTGCTTTTGGTAGTACATTTTAACGATGTGTGTTCTTCGAATCCATGCACATGGAAGTTTTTCCATTTCTTTGTGTCCCCTTCAATTTCATTTATAAGTGCTCTGTAGTTTTCAGAGTACAGATATTTTACCTCTTTGGTTAGGTTTATTCCTAGGTATCTTTTTTTTTTTGTACAATTGTAAATGGGTTGATTCCTTGATTTCTGCTACTTCATTATTAGTATACAGAAATGCAACATGTTTATTTTTTTCTTTTTTTTAAGGTTTAATTAATTAACATATATTGTATTAGTTTCAGAGGTAGAGTTCAGTGATCCATCAGTCTCATATAATACCCAGGACTCATCACATCATGTGCCCTCCTTAATGTTCATCACCCAGTTAGTTACCCTCTCCTCACCCTTTTCCCCTCCAGCAACCCTCATTTATTTCCTACATATAAGAGTCTCTTATGGTTTGTCTCCTTTGATTTTTGTCATTTTATTGTTCCCCTCTTTCCCTATGATCCTGTTTTGTTTCTTAAATTCCACATATGAATGAGACCATATGATAATTGTCTTTCTCTGATTGACTTATTTTGCTTAGTATAATACCATCTAGTTCCATCCATGTTGTTGTGAATGCAAGATTTCACTTTTTGATTCCATTGTACATATATATCACTCTTCTTTACCCATTCATCTGTCTATGGATATCTGAGCTTTTCCCATACTTTGGCTATTGTAGACACTGCTGCTATAAACTGTGGCACAGGTGCCCTTCAGATCACTACATTTCTGTCTTTGGGGTAAAGACCTAGTAGTGTAATTTCTGGGTTGTAGGGTAGCTCTATTTTCAACTTTATATCCTGCAATTTGCTGAATTCATTTATTAGTTCTAGAAATTTTTTGTTAGAGTCTTTCAGGTTTTATTTTTTTATTTTATTTATTCATTTGACAGAGTACAAGGAGAGGGACTGGCAGGCAGAGGCAGAGGGAGAAACAGGCTCCCTCCTGAGCAAGAAGCCCAATATAGTGCTCAATCCCAGGACCCTGGGATCATGACCTGAGCCAAAGGCAGATGCTTAACCAACTAAGCCACCCAGGTACCCCTCAGGTTTTCTGCAGAATATCATGTCATCTACAAATGGTGTAAGTTCAACTTCTTCCTTGCCAATTTGGATACCTTTTATTGCTTTTTGTTGTCTCATTGCTAAGGCTAAGACTTCTAGTAATGTATTAATTAATAATGGTGAGAATGGACATCCCTGTCTTATTCCTAACACTAGAGGAAAGGCTCTCAGTTTTTCCCCATTGAGGATGATATTAGCTGTAGGGCTTTTGTGTATGGCTTTTGTGATGCTGAGGGGTTTTCCATCTATACCTACTTTGCTGAGCATTTCTTTTCTTTCTTTTTTTTTTTCTGATTTGTCCTTTTACTATTTTCCTTTTTTATTAATTTATTTTTAATTTTATTAACATATAATGAATTACTTGTCTCAGGGGTAAAGGTCTGTGATTCATCAGTCTTAACAATTCACAGCCTTCACCTTAGGACATACCCCCCCACAATGTCCATGACCCAGCCACCCCATCCCTCCCACCGCCTCCCCTCCAGCACGCTTAGTTTGTTTCCTGAGATTGAGTCTCATATGGTGGGTCTCCCTCTCTGGTTTTGTCCTGTTTCATTTTTTCCTCTCTTCCTCCATAATAATCCTCTGCTTTGTTTCTCAAATGCCACCTATCAGCAAGATCATAATTGTCTTTCTCTGATTGACTTATTTCACTTAGCATAATACCCTCTGGTTCCAACCATGTGATTGCAAATAACAAGATTTTATTTTTTGATGGCTACATAATACCCAATTACCCCATACCCCCACCTACCTCCCCTCCAGTAAGCTTCAGTTTGTTTCCCATAGTTAAGACTGTCTCATGGTTTTTCTCTCTCTCCGATGACTTACAGTCAGTTTTCCCTCCCTTACTTGCACTATTTCTTATATTTCACATATGAGTGAACATACATTCTTTTAAAGTAATAATTATATAACCACCACATAGGTTAAGAAATAGACATTGTCAGCACCCTAAAAGTCCTCTGGGCAACTTTTGTCAATCACAGCTCCCTCTCTCTCATCCTGAGTGTTATGGCATGTACTTCTTTGCTTTTCTTTTTTCTTTCTTTCTTTTTTTTTTATTTAACTACAACTGACATGTAATTTCTTGGCTTTTCTTTATGGTTAGCCACCATAGTTTAGATTTGCCTTTACTCAAGGATAACACACACATAAAAGTGCACAAAAATTATTGACAACTTGTTGAGTTTTCACAAAGCCAATATACCCAAGTCAAGAAACAGATCATGACCAGCACCTCAGAAGCCCCAACCTTGTCCCCTCCCAGCCACTAGTCTGATTTCTAAGACCATGGTTTACTTTTCTCTCTATTTAAGTGGAAAGCTAAAAGAGCATGTGCTTCTTTTACTTAATTATGTTTGTGAGATTTATCCACTCTGTTGTCTGAAGATAGTTCATTCTTATTGCTGAATAGCATCCCATTGTATAAATACATCACAATTTAAAATATCTGCTTCACTGGCATTGTTGGGAACTTGAGTTGTGTGTACATGGCTTGTAAAAGAAAAAAAAATAACCTGCAGATCATAGCCCCATAGGTAAGACAGGCAAGTGAGGCAGAGTTGCAGAACAAGCTCTCCATGAGGGTTATACATGTGGAGTTATGGATAAATGGACTTTGAGATGTCAGAGGTAAGTTTCAAAGGATGAGAAGATAGGGTCTCTCTAAGAAGATACAGGAAGAAAGAGACAGAAAGAGACAGGGTGCTTCGAGGCAGAGGGAGAGCCTGGTGAAGATCTGGGACCTGGTAGCGTTTGGGGGAAGTCTGAGTCAGAGGGAGCTGCTTTTAGAGGTGTAGGGGAGAATTGCAGTTGCAGGGAAAGTTGGTAAGGCAAAGGATGTGTCATGAAAGTTCTAGGGTGTTAGGATAAAGATGAGACTTTATCTCTTAGGGGATTTGAACGCTACCGAAAGATTGTTTTCTCTCCTCCTCATTGATTTTTTTCCTTATATTTATTTATTTGTTTTTATTTTTAGAAAGATTCTATTCACTTATTTGAGAAAGAGAGCACGAGAGGGCGGAGGGACAGAAGAAGAGGGAAAAGCAGACTCTGAGCTGAGCAGGAGAGCCCACATGGGGCTTGATCCCAAGACCCTGAAATCATACCCAGGCCGAAGATAGATGCTTAACCAACCGAGCCAGCCAGGTGCCCCCATGTTTTTCCCATTATTTTTAATGCAGCGTCATCATATGGACTATTTTGCAGTTTTGAAGGGTCCCTCTGGCCGTGGCAGGAATGATGGATCGGAGGGGCAAGAGCAGGAGGCTAGGAGACATATTGGTTGTTAAGAGTGAAAGTCCTGGAGTCAGGCTTCCAGAGTTTGTTCAGCCCAGTTCTCTCTTGATCTCTAGACTCTCATATCCAACTTTCCACTCAACATCTCCACTTGAATATTTAATAGGCATTCTCAAACTCAACACAACCAACAATGAACTCCTGACCTTACCCTAAAAACCGGTTCCTCTCACAGCCTTTCTTACTGTGTTGGCAATTCCAGCCCTTCCAGTGCTCAGGCCACATTCTTAGAGTTCTTTTTCACTCCTCTCTCCTTCACGCCTCGCACCCAGTCCATCCCGAAGTCTACTAACATATTCATTTGCATTTCCTAGATTCCATATAAATGAAATCATACAATCTATTTTCTTCTTTTCTGCCTTCCTTCTTTCACTCAGCATAATTAGTTTGCCATTCAAACTTGAGGTTGCATGTGTCAATAGTTCATTCCTTTTCGTGCTGAGTAGTATATCATTATATGTATATACCACAATTTCTTTATCCATTCACCTGTTGATGGACATCTGGGTTGTTTCTAGTTTCTGTCTACTACAAATAAAGCTGCTATGAAGATTAGTGCACACACCTTTGTATGGACATATGCTTTCATTTCTCCTGGGTAAATACATAAGAATGAGTAGACTGGATTGTATAGTACATGTATGTTTAATTTTGTAAGAAACAGTTAAACCATTTTCCAAAGCAGCTATACCATTTCATTCCCATCATCAGTGTATGAGACTTCCAGTTCCTTCGTTCTTTGCCAAAACTTGCTATCATCAGTCTTTCAAATTTTAGTCATCTTAATAAGTGTGTAGTTTTACTTAATCATGGTTTTGACTTGCATTTGACTCATGACTGATGATGAGGAGCATTTTTTCACATGCATGTTTGTCATCTGTATATTTTCTTTAGATAAGTATCTATTCAGATCTTTTGTCCACTTAAAAAATTGGGTTGTTCGATTTCTTATTACTGAGTTTTCAGAGTTCTTTACATATCCTGGATACAAGTTCTTTATTACATACATACTTTGCAAAAAAAATTTTCCCAGTCTGTGGCTTGCTTTTGAATTCTTTTCTTCTCTCTTTCTCTCTCTTTTTTTTTATTTTTTGCTTTTGAATTTCTTAACAATCTCTTTTTGAAGAAAAATTTCTAGTTTTGATGAACTCCAAGTTATCAATGTTTATTTTACACCTATGCTTTTTGAGTCCTAGTTAGGAAATATTTGCCAAACCAAAGGTGACTAAGATTTCCTTCTATGTTTTCTTTAATAAATTCTTGTAGTTTTTGGTTTGACATTAAGTTATATGATCTATGTTGCATTAATTTTTGTATATGTTGTGAGATAACTGTCAAACTTCATTTTTTTTTTTGCATATGGCTGTCCAATCGTTCCAGCACCACTTACTGAAAATATTCTTATCCTCATTGAATCACATACTCTAGTGGAAAATTAATTAACCATATATATATACATACATACACACATATATATAGTATATATTTTTATATATGTATATATATTTATAAGAAATGGGTTTACTTCTTGACTCTCTTCCTTTTCACTGATCTTTACACCAGTACCACATTGTCTTAATCACTACAGCTTGAAATCAGGTAGTGTAAGTGCTCTAACTTTGTTCCTTAAAAAAATTTTTTTTGGCTATTCTAGATCCTTTGCATTTTCATATGAATTTTATAATTGGGTTGTCAACTTATGCATCTTTGTAATATTGGGTCTTCCAGTCTGTGAACACAAGATACCTTTCTATTTATTTAGATCTTCTTTAATTGCTCCTAGTAATGTTTTGAAATTTTTGGCTTATAGGCCTTGCACATTTTTGTCAAATTTATCTCTAAGTATTTTGTATATTATAATGCTATCATAAATGGTATTTTTATTTCAAATTCCAATTGTTAATTGCTAGTATATAGACATGTAGTTTATTTTGAATATTGAGCTTTTATCCTACAATCTTGTTAAACTCATTTGGTAGAGGTTTTTAGTTTTTGTTTGTAGCTTTTTAGGATTTTTCTATAGACAATGTTGTTATATGAGAAAAGGACTGTTTTACTTCTTTCTTTACATTTGGATACTTTTTACTTCTTTTTCTTACCATACTGCAAGGGCTTGAACCTCCAGTACAATGTTGAATAGAAGCAGGGTCAGACATTCTTGCCTTATTGCTGATCTTAAAGAGAAAGCATTCAGTCTTTCCTCCATAGAGTATGATATTAGCTGTAGGATTTTTAAAGCTGCTCAACATCATTTATCATCAGGGAAATGCAAATCAAAATCACAATAAGATATCATCGCACACCTGTTTCGATGTCTGTTATTTAAAAAGACAAGGGATAACGTGCTGGTGAGGATGTATAGAAAGAGGAACCCTTGTGCACTGTTGGTGGGAATGTAAACTGGTGCAACCATTATGGAAAACAGTATGGAGGTTTCTCAAGAAATGAAAAATAGAAATACCATATGATCCAGCAATCCACGTCTGGGTATATATCAAAAGGAAATGGAACCACTATCTCAAAAAGATCTGTACTTCCATGTTCACTACAGCATTATTCACAATAGACAATGCACAGGAACAACCTGTGTCCATCAACAGATGAATGAGTAAAGGAAATGTGGTTTTTGTGTGTGTGTGTGTGCGTGTTATATGTACATATATCATACATATACATATATACACATACATATACACAAAGGTTATCTATATTTATATATGGGGCATATATATGCATATATAACATATATACATACACACAAAAAAGAACATTATTCAGCCTTAAAGAAGAAGGAAATCTTGGGGCGCTTGGGTGGTGCAGGCGGTTGAGTGTCTCACCCTTGGTTCCAGCTCAGGTCGTGATCTCGGGCTGTGGATCAAGCCCCACACTGGGCTCCATGCTCAGCACAGAGTCTGCTTGAGATTTTCTCTCCTTATCCCTCTGCCCCTCCTCCTCTCTCTAAAAAATGGGTGAATTAATCTTTAAAAAAAAAGAAAGAAAGAAAGAAAGAAAGGAAGGAAGGAAGGAAGGAAGGAAGAGAGAAAGAAAACTATGCCGGGAGCATTTTGTTCTTTATTGTAAAGGAAGTATGAAGCCAGGCTCCTAAATAGTTCTCAACAAGGTGTTCAGGTGAAAGGGAGGTTCAGTAGCTGTGAAGATGCATATACATACTTTAAACTGAAGTTCTTTCAGTTAAGGGATAAACAAGAAGTGGACTTTATGAAAGGGTAGAAGTTCAAGCCACTAGGATGGTAGCAGGGCAGCCTGATGAAACTTCAGCTTCCAAAGTAAGAAGCTTTTATGGTTAGACTGTAGTCACAGCCGGACACAGAAACCAACTTGATTTAAAGTAGTTTCGTCTTTCCAGTAGGCACATTTAGCATATACCAGCAAGTACTATTCACCTCACTTTTGTTGCTCTTGTTGTTGTCCTTCAGCAATCAAAACTACAAACAGGACTTCACCTGTCTGGATTTCGTAGCACATGGGAACAACTGTTACTTCTAGTGACAGGGCTTAACCAGTCGGGGAATGATCTTATAGGCTTAATCTTCGGTTGTCCCAAATTGGTAAAGGAGTTTGAAACGTGGTCCCTTTGGGTGCATGAGTGGCTCAGTCAGTCACGTGTCTGAGCCTTGATCTCAGCTCAGGTCTTGATTTCACAATCATGAGTTCAAGTTCCACATTGGGTTCCATGTTGGGCCTGGAGCCTTCTGTCTCCCACCAAAATGGTCACAGCCTCAGCCCCTGGCTCTGGCTCTGCCATCCTCCTCTTCCAAGGTTCATCCCTAGATGCTCTAGAAAACTACTTTATAAAAAGATGGAAATCTTGCCATTTGCAACAGCATGGATGACCTTGAAGGGCATTGTGCAGGATATCACTTAAATGTGGAATCTATTTAAAACAAGTTGAAGTTACAGAAATAGAAAGTAGAATGGTGACAGGGGAAAATAGGGAGAGGCAGGTAAAAGGGTACAAACGTTCACTTATAAGATAAATAATGTCTGAGGATATAATATATAACATGGTGATTACTCTACTTGATAATACTATTTTATATAATTGAAATCTGCTAAGAGAGTGAAACTTAAATGTTCTTACAAAAACACACACACACACACAAAAACACAAGTTATTATGTGAGGCAGTGGACATGATGGTGGGAATACCTCCACAATGCAAACTTATATCAAACTATCATGTTGCACACTTTATTTTTTCTTTTATTTTTATTTTTTAAATTTTACGTATTTTTAAATTCAAGTATAATTAACATACATAGTTTCAGGTGTATAATGTAATGATTCAACAGTTCTATACGTTACTCAGTGCTCATCACAGTAAGTCTGCGCTTAATTCCTTTCACCTATTTCACCCCTCTTCCCACCCATCTTCCCCCAATTCCATTTGTCAATCATACCTCAATAAAGCTGAAGAATTTTTTTCTGTTGCCCCTTTTTATTTCTTCCTTGACACAATATTTAGAAGTGTTATTTTGCTTCAAAATATTTGCATATTTCCCAAACACCTTTTAAAAAGGTATCTCTAATTAAATTCCATTGTTTTGTTTAAAGATTTTATTTATTTATTTGAGAGAAAGAGATATCACAGGTAGGCAGAGAGGCAGGCAGAGAGAAAGATGGGGAAGCAGGCTCCCCGCTAAGCAGAGAGCCCAATGCGGGGCTCGATCCCAGAACCCTGAGACCATGACCCGAGCCAAAGGCAGAGGCTTAACCCACTGAACCACCAGGTGCCCCCAGTTAAATTCCATTGTGCTGAGAGAAAATACTTTGTATGATTTCAATCTTTTAAGTTTATGGAGATTTGTTTTATGGTCCACAATATGGTTGTATTAGATTCCTAAGGCTGCCCTAATAAATTACCACAAACTTAATAGCTTAAAACAATAGAAATTTATTCTCTCACATTCCGGAGGACAGAATTCTGAAATCAAGGTATAGGCAGGGTTGTTTCCTTGTAGAGACTCTGAGGAATAATCTATTCCATGCCTCTCTTCATTGGCTTCTGGTGGCTGCCAGCAATCCTTGGTATTTCTTGGCTTATAGATCCATTACTCCAATCTCTGCCTCTGTCTTCACATTGCCTTCCCCTCCTTGTCTCAAATCTCTCTCCACCTTACTTTTATAAGAACACCTGTCATTGAATTTAGGGCCCACCCTAACTGCCCTGGCTAGAGCCTCTAGACAGTTTAGCTTGTTGCTCTCAGAGAACTACCAGCCTTCTCTTAATTGCTCACCAGCAGGATTCCATTGTTTTTGAGAGAATACTTAAGTTTGAACTTCTACAAATTCTGTTTCAATTAAAATCAGTTCCTTTGAGGACAACATGGAGTTCTCCCTTATGAACTGCCTCTCTCCTTGGGCAAAATCTCTGATCCACTGCTCCAGGCACTGGGTGAGGGTGGTAGCTTCTGCCTTTCCCAACTGAAACGTCTTCTCATGAGTGAGCTGGGGCAAAGGCTACAGAGACTCTAGTATTTTTGGCCTGTTGTGCCTGGGGCAAGGTTTCCACCCTGTGAGTGGGGGCTGGATAGAGGAAGGGAATACCAGACATGTTAGACACTTTCACTAGGAATTTGGCCTCTGCAGTGGAGTGGGAGTGAATGAGAAATGTTGGTATCCTGCTCCTTCTAGTGATACTGTGTCCCTTGATTCGGAGCCGAATGGAGAGGGAGCTCCATTTTTGTGGCCACATCCTCCCAAAGTGGACCTTCCATCTAGCTGAGTTGGGGGGTGGAGGATGGAATGGCTCAAGGGCCACAGACTATCATTGTAAGATTTAATAGCTTTTCTTGAATAAATGTTTCCTTATTTGTTGTATTCCCTTAGGACAATTTCTGGAGACTTTAAATGTTTTGACTAATAAATGTTTTATTAGTCCACAGAACTCCTTGTATTGCCATTCTGGAAGTGGAATCCTTTGAATGGCCTGTCCTTTCACTTTTAACCTATTTGTACCTTTACATTCAAATTGGGTTTCTTTCAAGCAGTATATAACTGAGTCCTGCTTTTATTTAACCCCATAATCATTGTCTTTTAATGGAGTCATTTAGATTCTTTACATTTAAAATGATTATTGGTTTGGGTTTACATAGTGCATATTATTGTTTGGTTACTATTTGTCCAATCTGTTCTTCATTCCCAGTATTCCCTTCTTATGCTTTGTTTTAGACAAACACAGTAGCTTTTTTTTAATTCCATTTTGTCTCCTTTGTTAATTTCTTGGCTTATTTGCCAGACTTTTATTTTGGTAGTCAATTCAGGGTTTATAGTATACATCTACAATTTACCACAATGTATTCAAGTAATAATAATCCCACTTTGAATAGAGTATAGGAATTTTATAACAGTATAATCCTGTTTTATTTCTTCCAGCCTTTTTTTTTTTGCATTTGTTGGCATATATTTTGGTTTTATTTATGTTATAACCCCCCAAAATAATATTATTCTTGCCATAAACTGTCCATTTTTAAAGTTATTTTTAAAATTTAAAAAATGGGGGCGCCTGGGTGGCTCAGTGGGTTAAGCCTCTGCCTTCAGCTCAGGTCATGATCCCAGGGTCCTGGGATCGTCGGGCTCTCTGCTCGGCAGGGAGCCTGCTTCCTCCCCTCTCTCTGCCTGCCTCTCTGCCTACTTGTGATCTCTCTCCCTCTGTCAAATAAATAAATAAAATCTTAAAAAAAATTTTAAAAAATGGGTGGCTTATATTTATACACATATTTCATTTCTGATGCTATTTCTGAAGGATTTTTAACCCCCCCCCCTTTTTTTTCCCAGAGAGAGAGGGTGAGTGGGGAGGAGGGCAGAGGGAGAGGGAGAGAGATAATCTTAAGCAGACCCTATGCCTGGGGTAGAGCCTGATGTCGGGTTTGATCTCACAACCCTGAGATCATGACCTGAGCCAAAATCAAGAGTCAAATGTTTAACTATCTAAGCCATCCAGGTGCCCCTAAAATCTTTTTTTGTAATCTTGCATATTTGCTGATGAATTCTTTGAGAATTTTTATCTCTAAAAAAGGGCATTATTTCGTCTTCATTATTGAAAATCATTTTGTCTGTTTTCAATTTTAGTTTGACAATTCTTTTCTTTCACTACATTAATGATGTTGCTCCACTTTTTTCTGGTTCCCATTGTTTCTGAAGAGAAATGTGCTGTTACATTTCATCTTTGTTCCATGTTACATAATGAGTCTCTTTTTTTCCCCTTTGTCATCTTTTAAGATTTTCTCTTTTTTACAGCTTTTAAACATTTTGATTATAATGTAACTCAGTGTAGTTTTCTTTATGTTTCTTGTGCTTGGGATTCATTGAGCATCTTGGGTGTGGGTTTATGGTTGGTTTGCATTAAATTTGGAAATTTTTCAGCTATTACTTCTAAAAATATTTTTTCTGTCCACTTCCCTTTGGCAGCTACAATACTATGTATATAAAGCAGCTAGAAGTTGTTCTACAGCTCATTATTGCTCCATTCGTTTTTAACAAAGCTTCACAGGAAGTTTTGTTTTATCTTATTATGTCTTCAAGTTCACCAATTTTTTCTTCTGAAATGCTAATCAGAAATATCTAGTCTGTTAATCTCATACAATGTAATTTTCACCTCAGTCCATGTATTTTTAATTTCTAGCAGTTCAAAAGGAGTCTTTTAAAAAAATAACTTTAGGGGGTGCTGGGTGACTCAGTGGGTTAAGACCTCTGCCTTCGGCTCATGTCATGATCCCAGGGTCCTGGGATCGAGCCCTGCATTGGGCTCTCTGCTCCGCGGGGAGCCTGCTTCCTCCTCTTTCTCTGCCTACTTGTGATCTCTCTCTGTGTCCAATAAATAAATAAAGTCTTATAAAAAATAACTTTAGGGGCACCTGGGTGGTCTTCAGTTCAGGTCATGATCCCAAGGTCCTGGGACTGAGTCCTGCGTCAGGCTCCCTGCTAGATGGGGAGTCTGCTTCTCCCTCTCCTCCCCACTCCTGCTCTCCCTAGCTCTCTCTCTCTCAAATACAGTCTTAAAAAATAACTTTATGTATCCTATTAACATACTCACTCTTTCCTCTATTTTTTTCAACATACAGAATACATTTGTAATAGCTGATTTAATCTGTTCACTGGATCACCTGTGTTATTTCTGGATGCGTTTCTATTGATTGTTTTTTTTATACTCATTGTTGGTTGCATTTTCTGCTTCTGTGAATGACTAATATTTTTTTAAGATTTATTTGTTTATTTTAGGAGGGGGAGGGACAGAGGGAGAGAGAGAATCTCACGCAGACACCTTGCTGAGTATGGAGCCCGACGTGGGGCTCGTCATGAGATCATGACTTGAGCAGAAATCAAGACTTGGATATTTAAGTGACTGAGTCACTCAGGCACCCCTGCCTAATAGTTTTTTATTAGATGCCAGACATTTTGAATTTTACCTGTTGGGTTCTGGTTTTTAGAATAGTAATAATTTATTTAAGCAATTTTGAACCATGTGCTGGGATGCAGCTAAGTTACTTGGAAACAGTTTTATCCTTTTGAGGCTTGCTTTCTAGGATTGTTAGATATAACCAGAACAGTCTATAGTCCAGGGTAAAATTTCTTGATGACTGAGGTAATTAGCTCTACCCAGTACCCTGCGTATTTTGAGGTTTTCTCACCTCTAGTAGGTGAGAAGATGAATGAATTCCATCCCTCTCTGAACTCTGGAGTTGTTCCACCCATTCTTTTTTGGTGGTACTTCTCCCTGACTTGGGTAATTCCTTCACACACAGGTGCACTAATCAGAATTCAGCTGGAGACTTCAGGGGAACCCTATGCAGATCTCCAGAGCACGTGTGCTCGCTCTCTCTTTGCATTTCTCTGCCCTCTAAGCAGCATCTCTCTTTTCTCTTGTCTTCTACTCCAGGACTTTGCTTTTATTTTAAAGATTTTTATTTATTTATTTGACACACACAGAGAGAGATCACAAGTAGGCAGAGAGGCAAGCAGAAAGAGGGGGAAGCAGGCTCCCTGCCGAGCAGAGAGCCTGATGCGAGGCTCCATCTGAGGACCCTGAGAGCATGACTGGAGTGAAGGCAGAGGCTTAACCCACTGAGCCACCCAGGTGCCCCCACTCTAGGACTTTTGCTTGTCTTGGCCTCCCTGAAATTTCAACTGTTTCCTCAACTCTTGGAGACCAGGGACCTCTGGGTTTCCTCTCCCTGCACTGATGCCTGAAAACCTTCTCCGGGCAGTAAGATGTGGGAAATTATACTACTTACCTCATTTCTCCCTTTCTCTCAGGCATCAGGGTCCTAAACTGCCTGTTGTACCTTCTCTAGGAACCATCTGTTCCAATTTTTAAAATTATTTAAAGTGGGAGGATAAAACCAGACCTGTTTTTCCATCATGGCCAGATCCAAATCCTGTCAGTCTTGACTTAATCCTTGGATGCCGTATTAAGATGATTGGCTATCTTTTTCATATGACACATGCATGACCTGTGATGAAGAAGTTCAAGGAAACTCCTGAACTTTTGTCAGTATAAGGGCATAACAGTTGTTGCTTTCCTAACAATGACCACTATTTATGATAATGAGGATGTCATAAAATTGTGTGTAAAGAATATGGCATGTGGGCATCATTAAAGAGCATCTGCTATTACTAAGGACAGAAGGGAATACGTTTTAGGTCAGTAAACCTAGCGTCACAATGTGCAGTGTGTGAATCCAGGCTTTGCTGTGGAATAGCAGGGGGACCCTGGTCAACGTGTCTAATGCCTTGGTACATCAGTCTCTTCATCCACTGGTCTATTAACAGAATCAGGGGTGAATGTGGCTGTTGCACCCACTTAGAGGGGAGAGTGCCAGGAAGTAGATTGTGAAGGTTCTTCTGGGTCCAGGAGCAGAGGTTCTCTAGAACATGGGACATCAGCATGTCCCACCCAGCATAGGAGGGAGTGGCGGGTGTTCCTTGGATCAGCCTTGGACATAATCCTGCAAGTGGCTAAGAGTCCCCTGGAAAACAAGACCCACAAGATGAATTCTCCAGCCCATGGGACATGTACAGGGGAAGAGTGATGGCCTGAGACTGAGAGTACTCTGCTTATCTAGTTTTTTTTCCACTTCAGGTTATGGGGACCATATTTGTTTCAGGGTCTTTTCTCGGCTTTGGCTACCTCTATAACGTCAACAGCTACTGCTGTCACTGACACTGCTGTGGGAAGAGGCACAGCCAGGGGTTACAGGCAGGAACTCTGGGGTCAGACATTTCTGGGAGTGAGTGTTGACATCTCCTCTCCTGCCTCTGGTGAACTTGAGTAAGATAGTTGGCTAATACATAGTACATCAGTTACTTACCTGTAAAATGGTGATTAATAATAAACACCTCCGAAGGATGTTACGACTACTACCAGAGTTAACTGATGGTCAAAATAGGGCATCCCTGTAAACAGTAATAATGACAAAAGCAATAATAATACTGGCTAGTGTTTTCCTCATATTTATTCTGTGTCAGGTCCTGTGAAAACTCTTGCTGGGATCATCTCATTTGCTTTTCACTATAACCTGTGAGGATTGACACGGTTTCACGGTGAAGAAGACTAAGGCACAGAGAGAGTGAGGGCAGATCTCCAGTCACATAGCTGATATGAAGAGAACAAGCTGAGACTGGCACTCAGGAAAACATCAGAATGCAAGTTTCAGACCACTGCCAGGGATAGGGGTATGGCATGGAGTGGTCCATTCCAGAAGGGGCTCTACTGGGGCTGAAAACTCAGAGAAGGAATCAGAGTGGGCTATGTGCGGAGTGATTACTGGGAAGATACACCAAGAGGATGAAGGGGTCAGAAGGCAAATGATGATGCCCTCCAGATAGTGGGAATCAGAGTAGTGATCCAGGACCAAAGAACAGAGGAGAAAAAGACGCAGGGTGTATTCATTCACACATTTGTCATTTCAAAAGCATTTCCTCACTTCTTGCTGTGTTCTGAAAGGGATACAGAAGGGTTTCAGAAAGATCTGTCTTGGAAGAGAGCTCTTAGACCCGTTCTCACTCCCAGACACATTGTTCTATATGACATATCCAGAGCTAGACTGATCCACAGTTTCTGTCAATTTAATTTGTTTCTACAATTTACAACAACAGGAAATGACAAGAACCCCAACTACCAGCTTCACTGGGAAAATCACAGCCCTTGGCCATGCAGGGATCTCATTTCTGCCCAAGGATAGTAAGCGGTAGCTGCACTGTGGATGTATCCTCAGATGGGGGCGCTACCTATCCCAGAGGCTGATTGGCAGGGAACATAAAACCTACCCAAGGGCTGTTTTTCCACACCTTCAGATGAGCTGGGTTCTCTTATGCACGTTAACTGCCTGGCCCTGGGGCATATTAAGTTTGAGAACCCTGTTCCTGGACACCCTCCAGATACCCTCACAAACAAATACTCTGTGGAACAGGTATTGTTTTCATCACATAACTTTGCATTATAAAGTTACTCAAAGAATATATGAATGTGGGTCAAATGTGAAAGATTCCATTAGTACATCATTGCCTTCCTGGTCCTACTCTTAGGGTTAGTTCTGGGTGTTTCTTTCAAATATATTTCTCTGTATTTAAACTGCCCGAGCGCGCGCGCGCACACACACACACACACACACACAAATCCAGGTCCCACTATGAGCATCTCCCATTTGTTCTCTGCTCCACCCATTGTTGGCATATCCTGAAAATATCCCTCTACTCTGTATAGACAAGTTTCTTCATTCAGTTCCATAGTCAGTGGGCCCTCCATGGTAAACATGAACCCCTCATCTTTTAGTTACCATCCAATGATCACTATTAATGGACATTTAGAGGTTGTTCCCGATTGAAATCTACTACCCTCTTATACACACAGCTCTGTTCATGTGGGTGTTGATCATACATCCTTTTAAGGGGAATTACTGGGTCAAAGATCAGTCATTCGGTGAGCATCCAGTCAGCGTTCATTTTGTGCTGGACACTACAGAGACTAAGGATATTGAACAAAAAAGGTCCTTATCCTCAGGAGCCTAGACTTGCAAGGCTTTTTTTTTTTTTTTTTTTTTTTCAGGTTGGTAGATGAGGCCACAATGCTGTTCATCACTGGTCCAGGGTCGGGGAAAGCATATTCACTTACACCATCACATCATTCATGGGGCAGGAGCCCTGATGCAGGGTACGAGACACTTACAAATTTAACCTCATCAAGATCTTCAGGGTCTAGGGATAAGACTTGTCATCTGGGTGTGTTATGGGGTGAAGAGGGAGAGACACAGGAAAGGACTGGTCCACTACTGATGAGGTGGAAGGAGATGGGAATCAGACTTCACTCAGTTGTGTGAGAGGGAAGCTCAGCCTGGTTAGAAATGAAAATTCCTGGACTCCACCCCTGACATACTGAATCAGAAATTCTGGGGGTAGGGCCCAGCAGTCATGTTTGAACAAGACCAACAGGTGCTCTTAAAGTTTCACCTTAGCATTAGAACCACCAGAATGATCCACAGGGACTTGAGTGAGAAACCGCCCCTCTGAGGTCTCGCCTCCTGGTGGTATACCGCGGATGAGGTGTGAGGATGAAACTGTCCCCCGTGAGACTCAGCACTGTAGATCCAGGGAGGGACCACAACCACTGCAAATGCTGTGTATGGCAGGGCCATAAAGTCCATCCCACCCTACGGTGATCAGTCCCAGCCTCTGACAGAAGTGACGATGATGCTGTCTCGCACCCCAGACGCCAAGCCCAGCACAGGGCATACACCAATTCTAGGATATCCCCACGGGGCCACTCCAGTCAGACTTTGGCCACGCCACCACTTACGGGGGTGGTGGGATGAAGCAGGCAGGAATCCAGGGCGGCTCTGGGTGGTCCACCAGAAGACTGCCAGCTCTGGCTCTTGCAGGACAGAGGGAAGGAGCCCTAAGCCCGGTGCCTGTGCTCACGTGGTCAGGTGTTGTGGTCCATGGGTGGGCATTCGAAGTGCAGCTCTGAAGGACCCATCTAAGCCCAACTCCAGGAGTGGTCCTCTGTCCAGTCAATAGGCCTGAAGACACTTACCCATCAGGGCAGGGTTAAGTGAGATCACTCCAGGAGTCAGATAGCACCCTGTGCACCTGGCGCTGAGTGTTAGGTGATCACTGATCTGTTTTGCAGTGTCCTCAGAACTTCCTAGCTCCCAGCTCACTTAATCCTCACTAAGCCCCTTTACAAGAAAACCCAGTCACCGATGAGGCCACTCGGGCCCAGACAAAGCAGGTAACAGACTTGGGTTGTCCAGCTGCCCTGAGGCACGGCTGGCCAGAGGCTAAAAAGCCCCTAAGGACAGCCACAGGAACACTAATGTGATCATGAGGCCCCAGTCCCTCCCAGGGACCCTTCTCTGTGCTCACTGCCCCAGCCCTGCACAGTGTCATCCTGCCTCCTGATGGGACACTCACTGCAGCTCCTCCTCTCAGAAAACCTTCCCTTTACCCTCAGCCCTGGGGAATTCATTGCCCAGGACTCTCAGTCTAGGGCTGAAATTTCACCTGAATACTGGAGAATTTCAGTTCCTCCCAAACAGGGATGTTATGACAGAGCCCTGTGTGATGAAGAAAAGAGCTCTGTCCTGGACAATGCTGTGCACTAGCAGGGAGCAGGACAGGTCCTGAGTGGGTGCTCTGAGGCACAGCTGCGGTGCTGGTTGACAGGATGAAAAATGGCAGATGTGGGGTGTACCTGAGGCCCCGTGACTAGGGTTTGGGAATGGGGTTAAAGAGGCTCCCGGGGTGGAAGGGGAGGCCTGGTGGCTGGCAAGGGGAAAAGAGAGCTGTCTGCAGAGAGAAGGGGTGTAGCAGCTGCCACCAGAAGAGGAGGTTTGGGGAAAGGAAAGGACTGTTCAGAGGGATTTAAGGGGAGAGGGCAGAGGCAGTGAGAAGGAAAGGCCTCTCCACTCTCCACGATACAGTATCCTACAGTGGGTGCTGAGAGATGGCAGAGATGACAGGATCCATGGGTCTCCTTTTGCACCCAGGACTCTCACCCTAACACCCCGAGGGGCAAGACGCAGAAGTCACTGTGACCAGACGTGACCAGAGTGGGTCAGATCACGGTCATCTCCAGGATCCAGATCTGAGAGGTCACTCTCAGAACCCTTCAGTCCCAGAGAACCCCCCAGCCCTGAGATGAACCCAACTTCCGGGTGACACCGTGGTGACAGCGGACAGTGAGCATGGCGAGACACCAGGCCTGTCCCCCACAGGGTGGACAGAACAGAGAGTCACTGTCACTGCCCATACAGCAGCCCTGAGCTGCAGATTTGCGGCTCTGTGTCACCGGGTGCAGCCTGTAGGCTCTGGGAGTGGGTGCGGGAGGCCTCTGAGCAGAAGGGCAGCTGTTCCTAGGACTAGGAAACCTCTCAGCGAGTTGGCACTATGTTGTCAGGTGTGACCAGCTTCAAGCTGTTTTTTGGTTCATGTCTAGGATGAGAGCTCTCCGAACGACTTGTGCGTCTCTATCCCAGGGTACAAGGTCTCCTAACTATTTGGGGTGGGGAAGGGGGGTGGTCTTTGTCCAGAGAGTTGGGTCTCTGAGCTCTTCATGTATCTGCATCTGAGAATGTGGCAGAGAGGAAGGCAGGATGGACCTCAGTCACAGAGGGCTTAGCGTTAGACTTGGGACTTCACATTTGCTGTGCTGTCCCCCTGCCTGGCCTGTTACCACAGGGAAGAAAGCTTCGGCTCCCCATCCTCAGGGAGGGCCTTTCCTCAGTCACATGCAGCTCCTGGGAACCCACGGTAACAATACAGATAAGACACATATCAGCTAACATTATCCCCGTCCCTGCCAGGGGCCAACCCCTGTCACAAACCGATGTACATGTACCAGCTCAGTTAATTTGCCCAACACCTAAGGAGAAGGTCATCATTTGCACATGAGGGGGCTGAAGACGAGGGAGGAAGGGCAATCTCCGCTCCTGAGGAGGGAGAAACTGGATGTGACTTAAGCTCTTTGAAGGAGGCAGGCACAGCTCTGCACAGCAACGCCTGGTAGGGGGTGACCAGGATGGGGGCAGGGCGAGGGTTGCCCAAGGCCACAAAGACCATGTAACCGACTCACTTTCAGGATGTCTGTCTCCCCATCTCTCATGCACACACCCTGTTCCCCGGCTCAGTGCTTGATGTATGAAATGTGGAGGTGGGGATGGAAGGTACAGAGGTGAGGGAAGTACCTCGGTGCATCACGTTGCACAAAGCCTCAAGCAAACCTAGAAATTCCTGCCTTCGCTTCCCTCCTTGCAGCATTTTTGGGCACTGAGATCAGCAGGAGGGTCATCAAGGGCATGAGGGAGTATGAGGAACCATGTGTACAGCATAAGCCTCCCCGTAACTGAAGTGTGTCCTTGTCCTGAGGAGCAGAGCGTCCCAATGTGGGTCAAGGCAGTGTGACTGAGGCCCAGATCACAGACAGCTGTATTATTACGTCAGGGGCATCTTTTGCTCTGGAGAGACAGACACATCCTCCAGTAGCAGAGCTGGGGGCCCCTAGGTGGGTACTAATTCAGTGGGGAGGGTGTGCGGCCAGAGTCTCTGTCCTGATGTCTCTAATGCTCTTCTTTCTCTGGCTTCTCTGTGTCTGTAACTTTGTCTCTGTTGCCCACCCCACCTGTGTGGGACCTCAGTCATGCCAGAGGCCCTTGCTTGGCCTCTCCTGAGGCTATCATCCTTTCATATGGCTGTTCATGGGGAACCGTGCGGGGGGCTGGGGTGTTTGCTCGTGAGTCTATGGAACTGTCCAAGGAAGGCATGTTCAGCTGCAGGGAGGGTAGAGAGAAGGTTCTCCTTTGGGGGCAAGCAAGGAGCTGTTTCCCATGAAACTGGGTGCCCTGGGCTTCTGGCCTCTGAAAGAACCCTAGGGGCTTTTCTACTACAAACAAAACACAACAACAATAACAACAACAACAAACCCAACCTAAACCAACCAACAAAAACCCCCAAAACCAAACCTCCAGGGCTCAGAGAGTAAATCAAAGTCCTCCCCCCTTGGCTCTGAAGGCACGATAAGATCTGGCCCCTCCCACCTCATCTCCTACCTCTCTCCCTCAGCCACACTGAGGCAGCCACAGACCTCACAGTGCCTCATATACCCTGGGCCAATTTCCACTCCTGCCCTTTTCCACTGGCTCCCACCTCTGTCTGGGATACTTTTCTTGCAGATATTCATCTCCTTTAGGGGTCTGCTCAAGGATCACATGCTTTGAAAGAATTTCCTTGACATGCTTCTAGAAATTCACCCCTCTATTTCATTTTGCTGATTTAATTTCCATCGCAATTGCCAAAACCTAGACAACTTCCTAACATTTTTGTGCTGTATGATCCCAGTAGGATGTAAGCTCCATGAAAGCAAGGTTTTCTTCCCCGCCCCCCGTATCCATACAATTGGATTCCTAACATCCATTATATGGTCTGACACCTAATTTGGAGGGAATGAATGAATGAGAAAATGAATAAATAAATGCGTGGCGGGCGATGAGAACTAAAGCCACAAAGGGTAATGGATTCTCCTAGGGAACATGTTCAGGGGTGACAGGATGGTGACGGAGTCGGCGGTCTTTATCTCACTTTCTCGGTGTCCTCGGGGCTCCTGGAAGATGGCTCCTTCCCTAACAAAACCAAAGATCCTTCTATCTCTCTGATCTATCCTGACAGCCAACCACAGTGGCCTGCCCCACACCAGGCCTCTAACACCCCCACTAGACCCATTCTGCATTGCTCAGGGAGACACAAGCCAGCGTAACGCCCAGGACATTGAAAACGCTTGTAACGCTCCCTGGTACAATGGTGGCCACTGCGGGGACGTAAACTTCAGCTTAGTAAGACTTTTCCCCTTTTCCCCCCGAGTCCAAGACTGCAGTGAGCTGTGGGGTTTGCATCCTGGCTTTGCCCTCCCTCCCTTTGGGGCCAGCCTGGAAGAGCCCATGGGCCTCCGCATCGACCAGCCATTCCAGGTTCGCACCACTAAGGGGCGCTCCAGGTGGACCAGGAAGACTCTCCGGACGTACCTCCCAGGGGCACAGAGGTAGGACCATCTGAGCAGGAAGGTACCACTAGAGACGCGGGGTCCGATTTTGCAATAACCCACGGTGTAGGACACTACACCAAAGGTCTGCATCAGCCACGGCCCCCAGCGGAGGCGCTAATACGCCTCCGAGCCTTTCCCCACCCGCTCCACTCCGTTCTCCCGGCGCATTTGAGCCAGAGTGGACAGCCGGACTGAGCCGGCAGCCGTCATTTCACTTCGCCGTCTCTACATGGTCACGTCCAGCTGGGCAACAACGGGGCGAGAGATTGGCTCTCCATTGTAGGGGCGGGGACTGCGACTCCCTAGGTGGTGATTGGCTCCGGAGAGTTCATCTGAGTAAACCCTTCCTGGGCGCGCAGTGCCTCCGGATGAACCCCCTAGTCCCCGCCTCTGTCTTCGAGTACCCAGTTCCCATTGGTCATTGGGCTGGGACAGGCAGTACGACAGCTGAGCTGGAGCACATGGGGAGGGGTGTGTGTGGTGTTTGGGTGTGCGATCGTGCGTGCGTGCGTGCGTGCGTGCGAGCGCGTGCGCATGCCTTTCGGAGTGTAGAATTTTTCTCCGAGTTCAACTCTTCGGGGACCGGCTGCTGCGAGGGAATGAAGATGCTGCCTTAGTCGGTGGCGAAGTTCGGCGCAAAACAGCTGGCTGGTAGCCAGTGTCTGGCGCTGGACGCGCGCGGTGACTGTACCGTCTTCACGTGAGCTCTTTCAGTCTTGTTCAGACCTAAACTCGGTCACAAGCCTAATGGGGCCCGTCTGGCACGGCGCCTCAGTCGTACAGATGCAATCAATCAATGGTCAGGGCGAGGTCTGTGCGCTTGGTTGGCGTCCCTACCTAGGAAGTGAAGTGTGTCAGGCAGTTAGGGGATGTGCATCGCTCTAGGTAGGTCAGTACAGATGCAGTTTGGGTACATTTGATCTTTCTGAGCCTTTTGGATATCGGAGTGGATTGTGTTCGTCATGGGATGAAGTGTCGTAGGCTGTGTGTGCCTGTATATCGGGGGGTGCGCTTTCTGAGCGCTTTGTGCTTTGGTGTCCTTGGGTTTGAGGTCTCTATGTTGGCATCTGCACCCTAGTGTGTGAGGTCTCTAAGCTGTTTGTGATTCTGGGTTTTAAGTTGTGATGTCCGTGAGCTACCTGGGGTGGGGGGGGGCACTGTCTTAAGGATCTGAGCTGTTGGGAGTCTGTGTCCAAGGTGTAGGCTCTCTGATTTGTATGGGGGCTTTATCGGAAGGTTCTGTGATGTTTCCGAGTTATTTGAACTTCTGTCTTTCTCTTTTTGAGGAGGTCTTTGTATTAGCCTGGGAGGTGTCTGCATGGTTTGGGAGTCTCTCTAAGATGTGACATATCTGAGCAGATTTAATTTGTGTCCTAGAGTGCAGACGTTGGCCTGTTGAGGTGTGGGAGTTGTCTCAGTGTGTGTGATCTCTGTTGCTTTGGGGAATCTGTGACTCCAGTTGTGAGCTCTTTGTGCAGAGATTTTTGGAAGGCTTTTTAGGTCGTGTTCAGTGATCTGTTTTTGTTGTTTCTATCTGAGCTGTTTGGGGGTCTTTGTCTTAGAAGTGAAATCTTTTACCTTTGTAATTTTGAGGTCTCTGTCCAGGAACTGAGGGTCTTGGAACCTGGCAGAGGTGATGCCAAAGTCCAGAGCCCCAAGTCCTGTTTGTGTCGTTGGGCAAGTCACCTGTCTCCTGAAGCCTAAATACGGACCACAGTCAAAAAAAAAAGTGGGGCCAGTGCCTGCCCTGGAGGGTACCTGTGCAACTTAGAAGTGTAGATGTCCTGACTCCCAGCCATCCTTCCCCAAGAATTTTCTGATCACCTGCTGTGAGCCTGGGTACTTTTCTGGGAGCACATAGAATACAGAACAAAACTGACGAAGTCCCGCCTTTCATAGTTAGCCAGTAAATATATATTGACTATCAGAGAGGGGCAAGTGCTACATAGAAAGATAAGGCCAGTTAGAGGAAAGAGTTTGTGGGGAGCATGCTGTTGTTTATTCAGGGTGATGAGGGAAGGACTCCCTCACAGCGTAATGACTGAGCAGAGGACTGAGGAAACGAAGGAGCAGGCCATGGAACCACCTGCCTTGTTAGAACATCGCAGGAAGAAGGTACAGCAGGTGCAGTAGTGCTGAGGGGACATCCACTGGGTGTGTTCCTGGATATCAGGGATTCCTGTGATGATGCTCAAAGTCTTCATCACGGGGTTTGACACACAGAGTTCATCGAAAGGTGTCTGGTGGTGTTGTCTCTGTTTCTCCCACAACCTGTGAGAGAGAGGTGGTCTTCATCCCCTTTTCACAGACAAAGGACGCAAGGCTCCAAGAAGTACACAGATCTGCTCTCCTGCTTACACCCGAAATTGCTAAAGGAGGGGGGAAACCTTGTGCTCGGTCACGAGAGACAGAGAGAGGGCTTGAGTGTCGAAGCCGCAGGGTAGACGCCATTCACACTGGATGTCAGTCAGCCAGCTCACAGAAATGATCATACGGGAATCACTACCCTCATTACCTTTCTACACTTGATGGAGGACAGGACTGAGAAAGCACAGGGGTAGAGAAGAGAGGCAGAAAGAGAAAGGTGGAGAGCAGTGAGGAAGAAAAAGAAGCAAAAAGCACTGGCTTCGTGATACTGCCCAGATTTGGCCCAGTTCACCTTAATTAACTGATTGTATTGAGATGTATTTCACCTCTTCCCCTCCCCTTTCTTTCCCTTCTCTTCTCTTCTCCTCTGTACCTGAGCAGTTCAGCCCTAAAGCCCTTTGCGGCTACAGAGCATGGCAAGTGTATGTGTGTAGGGGCATCCGACGCTTGAGGAGTCAGAGCCCAGGCACGGGGAGAAGGGCATCCATACACAGGAGCAGGCTCTATGGGGGACAGAGCCCACGGTGGTGAGGACGATGTCCCTGGGAGTTGGATGGGAAGAAGGCTTACTGGCTCAAGGATTCCAACTGGAGTGGGGTACGGTGGTCAAGGTCGGGGAGTGGTTCAGCAGAGCATGGGAGTGGGGGTGGCTCTATTGTGCAGGTGTTATGGCTTATATCCAGTGGGATTCGTCAGCTCAGTAAATGAGGAAGGATATTGGGAGACATGACTCTCACTGAAGAAAACAATTTCTGAGGTGTTGCGTTGGGAGTGGAGTTCTTAAGCATGTGAACTCGTGCTTTTCAGTATGTACGTGTGCGTATACGCATAGATTGATAGATACAGATGTGTGATAGATAGATATGCGTGTGTGTTGGGATGGCAGAGGGAAAAAAAGAAACGAGCCTGGCTCAACTTGTGGTACCAGTAATAAGGGCCAGGTCAAGGAAGGATTGACTGATGTCAGAAGGACACAGGAAATCTCTTGAAGGGGCTCCCACTGGAACATATTGGGGATAGTTTTGTTTTTTCAGCTTTATCGAGGTACTGTTGATATATAACATAAGTAAACTGAAGGTATACAGGGTGATGATGTGATACATGTATATGCTGTAAAATATTTACTATGAAAAGTTAGTTAACACTCTTGTTCTTTCATGTAATGACCATTTTTGTGTGGTGGTAACATGTAAGATCTAGGCTCTTAACTTGCCATATCTAATACAGTATTGTGAATGATGGTCACCATGCTATCTATATTACATTAGATCCCCATAACTTATTCATCTTATGGCTGGAATTTGGTACCCAGAAACCACCGTTTCCCCCCCAGCCTCTGGCACACACCATTCTCATCTCTATTTGTATGAGTTTGCTTTTTAAATGTCCACATATGTGAGAACATGCAGTGTTTGTCTTTCTCTGTCTGACTTACCTCAGTATAAAGTCTTCAGGGTCCATCCATGTAGTTGCAAAAGGCAGGATTTTCTTCTTTTGTATATCCAAATAATATTCTGTCGTGTATCTGTAGCACATTTTCAGGATCCATGGATCCCTCCGTGGACACAGATGTTTCCACATCTTGGCTGTTGCCTCATAGAAAATCATAAAATTGGTGTTACTCCTCCAGTTTTCTTTTTCTTCTTCAAAATTATTTGACTGTTCTAGCTCCTTTGCCTTTCCACCTAAACTGCATGATCAGTCTATATTTCCTAAAAGTCCTACTGGGAGTTTCAGTTGGAATTGTATTTAAATGAGGGATCCCGGGGCATCTGGGTGGCTCAGCGGGTTAAGCCTCTGCCTTCAACTCAGGTCATGGTCTCAGGGTTCTGGGATCAAGCCCTACATCAGGCTCTCTGCTCGGCAGGGAGCCTGCTTCCCCCTCACGCTCTTCCTGCCTCTCTGCCTACTTGTGATATCTCTCTCTCTCTCTGTCAAATAAATAAATAAATAATCTTTTAAAAAGTAAATAAATGAGGGATCCCTTTGGGACCTATAGACATCTAAATTATACTGACTTTATCAGGCCTTCCTATTCAGGTCTTCCTCTGCTTCTTTCCTCAGCTTTTTGTGGTTTAGGGCACACGGATCTTGTGTACGTTTCGCTAAGTTTGAGGAGGGAAGCTATTGTAAATGGTATGTGCGAGGGATGTCTGCTTTTTGTTTTGTTAGGTAATTTTTCGTTGCTAGCATGTAGAAATTTGCTTGACTTCTTGTGTTGAGCTTGTATGCTGCAGCAACGTTGACTGCACTTGTTAGTTCTAGGAGGTTGTTGTTTTATTTCATGGGATTATCTATGTACAAAATCATGTCATCTGTGAATTGAAATAGTTTTATTTCCTCCTTTCTGATCTTTCTTTTTTCTTTCCTTTGTGGAATGGCTAGGACTTCCAGCAAATATTGAATAACAAGAGGGGGAGGGTGGCTACCCTAGCCTCACTCCTGGTCTTTGGGAGAAAGTATGTAGATTTTCTCCATTAAGTAGAATGGATGGTGTAGGTATTTTTCCAAGATACTTTATATCCAGGTTAAGAAAACTCACTTCTGTTCCTTGTTTGCTGAATGCTTTTATCATGAATGGCTATTGAGTTTTGTCAAATGCTTTCTCTGAATGAATTGATAGGATCCTGTGGTTCTTTTTCTTTTCCTTTCTTTTCTTTTTGATACACTAATGAATTTATTATTTGACTTTTGAGAAGATTTATTTACTTATTTATAAAGAGTGAGAGTGAGAGGGAGTGGGGGGGAGGAGCAGAGGGATAGGGACAAGCAGACTCCTGCTGAGCATAGAGCCAAGGCAAGGCTCCATCCATCTCAGTACCCTGAGATCCTGACCTGAGCCAAAACCAACCAACCGAACCACCCAGGCGCCCCTATTCGTTGAGTTTTTGAATACTGCACTGCCTTTGCATTTCCAGGATAAACCCAACTGGATCATGTTGTATTACAGTTTTTGTATATTATTGAATTTGTTTTGCTAGTACTGTCTTTGTCTGATTTTGGCATCGGGGTAATGCTGATCTGATCAAATGATTCAAGAAATGTTCCCTCTCCTCTGTTTGAAGGGGTTGTGTAGAATTACTGTTATTTCTTCTTAAATGTGTGGTGGGATTTTCCAGAGAAACCGGCAGGGCCTGGAGATTTCTTTCCTGACAGTTTTTTTTTTTTTTAAGATTTTATTTATTTATTTGACAGAGAGAAATCACAAGTAGGCAGAGAGGCAGGCAGAGAGAGAGAGAAAGAGGAGGAAGCAGACTCCCTGCTGAGCAGAGAGCCCGATGCGGGACTCGATCCCAGGACCCTGAGATCATGACCTGAGCCGAAGGCAGCGGCTTAACCACTGAGCCACCCAGGCGCCCTCTTTCCTGACAGCTTTTAAAAGATAAAAATTTTAAATTTATGTTTGTTTTTCAGATTATCTGGGTGGGTTGGGTTTTTGTTGTTGTTGTCGTTGTTTGTTGGTTGAGTTTTAATAGTTTGTGCCTTTCAAGCAATTATTTGTTTGATCTAAGTTACCAGATGTCGGTGCACAGAGTTATTTCTTAGAATCCTTTCAGTTTCTGTGGAGTCTGTAACCCATTTCTTTCCTCATAGTCTTAAGTTGTATCTTTCCTTACCTTTCTTTCTGCCTCGGTGTGGATAGAAACTTAGGAATTTCATTGACCTTTTCAAAGAACCAGCTTTTGGTTTCACCCACTGTTCTTTTCCTGATATCTGCTGTAATGTCTGTTTCCCTTATTTACTTGCTTTGAGTTTATTTTTATTTTCTTTCTCTAGTTCTTAAGGGGGAAGCTTTCATTATTGATTTGGATCCTTGATTCTTTCTAATACAAACATTTGATGCTGTACCTTTACTGCTAAGCTCTGGGGTGGTTGCATCCTGCAAATTTGGGTATGTTGTATTTTCCTTTCCGTTCAGTTCATCTAATGAAGGGTCAGTATCCAGAATATTTCCTGATTTCCCTGGAGACTTGCCCTTTGGACCATGGATTATTTCGAAGCATATGGTGTAATTTCCTTGTATTGGGAGATTTTCCTCTTTACTCTTTCTTACATATTGGAAGTTTCTCTCTTCTGCTCAGACTACATTCTCTATATAATTTCAACTGTTTTATAATTTGTAATATTTCTTTTACGACCCAGGATGCAGAGTACCTTGGTGAAACTCCCTATGCCCTTGAAAAAAATGTGTGTTCTGCCGCTGCTATGGGAAAGGTTCTGTACTTGTCACTTACATCCAGGTAGTTCACAGTGTTGTTCGGTTCATCTACATAGTGCTGATTTTCTTCTGTTCCTTCTGACACTACTGAGTGAGTGTTGAACTCTACAGCTATCATTGGTAGGTTCATTTATCCTCCCGTTCTCTCTGACCTCGCTATGTATCTTGAAGCTTTGTTGTTGGGTGTTATGCAGAGAAGAGTTAACAGAGCAGGCCTGAGACCACTATCCTTGCAGAGATCAGCATGTTGGCCCCTACCTTGCATCTGGGAACTTGAATGTCAGAAGGCTTCCCACCATTCCCTACCCAAGCAGGATGCTTTACTCTTCCTAAACTGTCCAAGCAATACGTTTCATGCTGAACACCTGCTTTCCCTTTGGAAATCTGAAATCTTGGTACATGCTTATGCGGAGAGTACTTACGCGACCGGCCCCCAAAACAGACCTCCCGACACGGTGTTAGTCATGCATGAGCTTCCCTGTAGACAAGATTTCGTGTGCGACATCATGATTTGTGGCTGGAAGCACAAACAGCATGACTCTACTGGGAAAGGACACTTGGAAGCTTGAACTGGTTTCCTCCAGATGTTACTTGGGTAATTTTGCTTCGTATCCCTCTGCTGTAATAAATCTTAGCCCTGAGGATGAATGACTGTGTGTGCTGAGACCTTTGGGTCCTCCTGGGGATTCCGCAAAAGGAAGGGTGGTCTTGGGACATCGGGAAGAGCGGTGGTAGCCGTGGGACTCACTAGCGAGAAGACCCTGACTCAACTAAAATATGGTGAGACTTCTTTGAGTAAGGGAAGGGTGATGTGGTAGAGATGATGAACCTTTTGTGCCCCGGTGACTGTGGATGTACCCATGGTACGGAACCGCGGCTGAACTCCTGTAGCCACCTTGTGACTTAGTGCTTTATTTTCTCAGGGCCAGGGGAAAGGATACAAGCCTTCCCAAAGGTGAGCTTTGGGTCAGCCAAAAATGTTGCAGGTTTAACTTGCTCTCTCCTCCCAAGCGGGAGGAAACGAATTAGTTCCCTGAGCCAGAAAAAGCTTTCCATAAAACTAGAGGCAGAGACATGGGAAGGCACTCCAGCCTCTTTCTTCACCTTGCTTCCTGCTGCTGTGGGCTGCCTCTCTCCAGCATTCCAACTAGAAAGGCCCCTGGCCCCTGTGTGGCCACCCGGTAAGTGTCAGTTTACTGCTAGCCCTTTGCATAAGCTTTCAATGAGAGGGGGAAAGGGAGGATTTCAGAATGGCTCCGATCGTTGTAGTGTCTGGATGTATTGAGAAAATTGATTCAAGATGTGAGGCGGGGCCGCTATTCAATGCAGCTGTGCCCAGCACAGAAGGGAACAACCTAGTCTAGCCTGGTCACTGTGTGAATGAGAGAGACAAAAGGGGCAGGAGGTGATGTAAACCCATTCTGAAAATGTTGAAAATTCAGGATCTCATCCTGACGGTTCCTAATGATCATAAGTCTTTGTGGTTATGCAATAGGTTTTTCTATGAAAATGCTCTTGTCCCTTTTGAGAGCAGCCCCTCCATACAAAGGGTTTGGAGGAGAGTAGGGGATAAGTAAAGAAACGTAAAGGTTTGATTTCAGAAAGGTACACTGATTTGTAGCAGTGGAGGAAACCCAAACCTAGCACCTGGGGAGAGGCAGAGGGAGGAAGCAAAGACATTAATGACCTCTGTTTGCCCAAACTGTTCCTGGAAACCTTTTTAAAGAAAAACTCACGGTGGGGCACCTCGGTGGCTCAGTGGGTTAAAGCCTCTGCCTTTCCCTCAGGTCAGGATCCCAGGGGTCAGGATCCCAGGGGCCTGGGATCAAGCCCCGCATGGGGCTGTCTGCTCAACAGGGATCCTGCTTCCCCCTCTCTCTCTCCCTGCCTCTCTGCCTACTGATCTCTGTCTGTCAAATTAATAAAATCCTTTTAAAAAAAAAAAAAAGGAAAGAAAGAAAGATAATACTCGCAGTGCCATCTTTCCAAGTGTCTGTGAGCACTCTGATGCAAACTGGCTGCTGATCCCCCCACAGCTCCCCACCACACCTGCCAGAGCTCTGAGTGTGGGACAGCAGGCATTCCCCCAGTTCTCGGGCTTTGCACGCACAGCACTTCCCCGTGACCTCCTCCCTCAGAAGGAGGCTGAACTGGTGTTGTGGACAGACCATACTTTTGGAACCGACTGCCTCCAGGCAGCCCTCTGAAACCAAGGGCTCAGATGAATATAGGAAATGGACAGGGAGTCTTGGAGGGGAAGGTCCCATGGTGGGAAGCCACATCGGGGCCCTGGCGAGGTGCATCGCCTGATTCGTGTGTGTCTAGCTCCGGGCTCCCTAACAGCTGTAAACTCTGTTTCAGGAGTGTCCCGTGTGCCCTCTGCGATGACACATCCTGTGTGTGCTCTCTGACTAGCCCGACACTGCCTCAGCCTGGAAGACTTTCGGGTCAGCCTCTGCTTCCCGACCAGAGTGTGCTGTGCCCGAATTTGTGCCTCAGGCTGGCTAAGAACCAGGTTCATACAGACACTTCGGCAGTAAGTTATCTCTTTTTCTGTGTTAGACTTTTATGGTTGGTTGAGAATTGTTTTAACCGGTCAAATCGGGGACCCCCTGAGGGATGTAATGGAGGTGAGGACCGCAGGCTCCTGTGACCCCTGCTGCAAAGGGTCTTAAGACGGAGACCTGTGGCACTTGCATCCCACCCTCCACAGCCTGACGTGCTTCAGTCTGGACATGGTTCTGTTGCTGGGCTCGTCATTACGACGCGGGATCTAGCCATTCCCAGTCCCTCAGTTCCACAGGTGTGGACTGGCCTTCTGCTGAGTGTCAGGTCCTCTGGCTCGAGGGCACCAGGATGAGCGGGGTGTTGTTTCCGGCCTTCCGAGAAGGAGGTAAAACTCTGGTGAGGGAGACAGACATGGAAACAAAGTGGCAGCCGTTAAGCTGGTTTTTGTTCATCTACTCCTGGCAGATCACAGGATGAGCATGCTCCCACTGAATTCTTCCTGTCCTTTCCCAGCATATCCTACAGAAGATCCGTCTGGTCCGTACACTTGGGTTCCCCTCATCCTGTTTTCCTCCATGTCCCGCTGCAGCTCTCGAGTGATACTGGAGTGTGGTCGCAGACTCCAAGCCAAGAAGGGAAAGGCTTTCGCTGATGTGTTTTTCCCAAACGGGTCAAGGGTTATTGGTACCTTTCCAGGTAAAACCTCGTGCCAGTTTTCCCTCAGTTTACAGGGGGAAGTTACATTTATGGAAAATCCAGTGTATTGAAGTCTCTGCAAAACAGATTTTGCATCCCTGCAACTTTGCCTTCCTAAATGCCAGTACCACCCTTTCATCATTTCAGCAATCAAAATGGCCCTCTGAACTTTCCAAAATGTGCCAGTATTTTGGTTTAAATACTAAGTATGATGTGGTTTGAAACCACAAGAAGACGGTCTTATGCAGGTACCCCCATCCCACCCCACCCAAGCCTGGTATTCACAGACAAAAGATAGGAAGGTTTTGGTCCTTGTCTGCATTTGGTCAGAGGAAATAGCGTGGCAGCGTGGAGTAGGGCACAGTACCTTCCAGGAAGGATTCTGGGCACCTTCCTCTTCTGTGTGCTTCCTGTGATGAGAAAACGTTTCAGGGACAGCGGGGGTGTGAGGTAAAGCTTTGTTTCAGAGGTCACCACTGTCACAGGATGTCAGTGTCCAGGATGGTTTTGTGGTAGTCACGGCCCTTAGCTCTGGACCTGGGGTTCTCCTCATTGATGAGAAGCCTTTCCAGGTGCGGACACAGGGTGAGGGGCTGGGCTAGGGCTTGAAAACTACTGTCCTGTTTGGGACAGCAGATGAGATCACAGAAGGACAGCTGCAAGGAGAAGAGGGAGACGATCTTCTAAGGTCAGGGCAGGTTTCTGGCAGGTGAAGGGAAAGACATTGGCCCCAAGTTCTGGTTGCTCCAGGCTGACGTGGAATGGAGTGTGGGTGCAAGAATGAACCGAAGGCTGAGAGGAGGTGGGGATAATAGACGCATAACCTCACATCCTATGGATTACGTGGTCCCTGAGAAAAGCCCATGCTGTCGTGGGAGCCAAATGTCATCTCCTGTCACCCCCGCCACCCCACTGGCCTGGCCTGGACGAGAATGGTTTTGAGATAGACAGAACCCTTCAGGGAGAAAGGCCAGTGGGGTCATGGTGTCTTCTCAGAAAAATCCACTGCCCTACCCCCTGTTTTGACTCTCACTCCGTGTGTGTTCTTTATGCCCTGTCATCTTGCCTGCTTTTCAGGCTGGTCTTCTCATGTGTGTATCTGTCCAGAAAGTCAGTACGTTGGAGACAGGCTTGCTCCCAAAGGGGCTTCATTCAGTTCTTGTCTTGTGTTTCCTAGGCAGAGTTAGAAAAAAACATCGCAGATTCTAGGGGCACCGTTGTGGCCACACTAAGTGAGATTCACTGGGTGCGGATCACAGCATGTGCATTTTTTTAAGAGTTTCCTGGGTTCTGACTCATGTGGACAGCTTGTCTGGGAACTACTGGAGCAGGGGAATGGTGCTATTTTTCTTGCCGCCAGGCTTCTCTCTCCTTTGTGAGGGCGCAGAGAAGTGACACCGGTTTTTGGTGCCTTCTCTAAGGAGGCTCTGAAGAACTGTTTCCAGAAAGTCTCCAGAATCCAATCCATTCGAGCTTCTGTCTGCGTGATTGCGGTTGCACTCACATTTCTGTTTACTGTGTGCTTCCATGCCCTGCAACCAGTTAGTGGTCTGTGTTAGCCGTTATTCTACATACTTTGCAATGGCCATTGGAGCTTACCACTGACTGAACAAACACACACAGCAGGGTGAGTTTTTCCACAATGCCTTCAGACCCGTGCCTCCAGCCCTCACAGCTGGGTGACACTGAGCAAGCTGCTTAACATCTGAGAGCCTCGTTTCATGTAGCAACATGGAAATACTAGTTAATGCTAAGCGCGGAGCTGCTTCTTGGGGCAGTGTTAGAGCACTGACTGTGTTAAGACAAGGAAAGTTGTCAGGACAGTGCCTGGCATGTGGAGAGCTGTCAGTGAGTTCTAGCTGCTGTTCCTGTTGTCATTCTCACATTTCCCTGAAGCGTTTTCCAGACGCGTGGTGTCAAGACTACCTCTGACTCACTGGAGGGACTTGGCACTCTCACGTCAGCAACTCAGAGACTCCAGAGTCAAGTCGGGGGTGGGGGTGGGGTGGGTGCCCAGGGGAGGGGCGTGTTTTTCCTTACCATAGTGAGTGAGTGTTCGGCCAACCTTATGGGTTATTATGAGCGTGAATGGAAACTTCTCTAGAAGTTAGGACAAATGACCTGTTCATACGTCTTACAGGATGGTTGGAAAAGTAAGTGGTCACGGGATAAGGACAGAGCACACGTCTCTGAATTTGCATAATCATGTCAAAGAGTGAAATTTCAAGGCCAGGGACCCTCATTATGTGGCTTCTTTTCTTGCTGTTAGTTCTATTGAATCCACTTCTGCATCAGATGGTCACAAGTGAACCTGGGAAAGATAGGAAACCGTTACTAGTCAAATTGTCATCGGCAAGACTTTATTTCTCATGGAGTTTTCACCTGTCCAGTTTTATTGTATGGATTTTTCTCTTCCACTAATACTCATTATTCCTTTAACAAAGGCTGATGTATTAATATTTTCAGAGCTCTGTCCTGAGGAGATGGTAAACAGTGTTTTTGGAGAGTCTGAGGAAAGGGGCAGTGGGGAGGGAAAGGCGGAGGGTGAGGTGAAGGTGTGCGGGGGGGGGGGCGGGGGCAGAAGGAGAGACGTCACGGCAAAGAGAAGGGGAAGGATGAGGGGCAACAAGCAGAAAGAAAGATGTAAAGAGACATAGGAGTAGAGGCTCACACGTCAGGAGGCTTCCTATAGGCTTGGCATTGTTTTTTTTTAGCTCTTTCTCTACAGATAGAATTTTAAAAGTCATTTAAAAGTCTCTTCAACACTGGGAGGTAAATATTTTTAATGTTAACATCCCCTTTTTACAAACCAGAAAACCGAGACACGTAGAGGTTAAGAGGAGGGGAAATAACTTCCCTGAAGCCACCTAGCCAGCAAGGACAGAGTCAGGCGTTGTACCCAGGGTCAGAGAGAAGCATAAAGAGACTTGGGATTTGCCCCTAAACCTGCAGTGCACCTCAGTGTCCAGTGTCCTCTGGCTCAAAAGGCCAGGTGAACGTGTGCAGCAGCTTAATCTGATTACACTGCATCTGGGTATGGATTGATCCTGATGTCTCCTCAGTGCGTGAAACACTGGGGGGGTGGCAAGTCACTCTAGGCACATCAGTAAGTGGGTACCTGGTTCATATCAAGGCCTGTATGTTTGTGGACGTCACCATCATTATTATGATGGACAGTAGTTTATGGTATAATGTTGGGAAGTAAAACAACAGAGAAAAGAGTGTAGATGACCCTCCCCGCTCCAATCCTCATTTTTAAATCATCATTTTTAAAAAATGTATAGAATGAAGCCTGGATGATAGTACACCACATGAAGTCATTTTCCCTAAGTGTGAAACTCTTATTTAATTGGCAGATAACGTTTTGTTCGCTGTTGGATGTGCTGTAATCTTCTCTGTTTATTGCACAACCAGTGTTTCTGTTACCAGGTTGTTTTTTAAAATTTTAGTTATTTATTGACCAGACAGAAGATCACAAGCAGGCTAGAGAGGCCTAGGCCGAGAGCGAGAGAGGATGAGGATGAAAGCCAGCTCCCTGACTGCTGCAGAGAGCCCGATGTGTACTCTAGATCCGCAGAGACCCGAAAGATCATGACCTGAACCGAAGGGCAGAGGGTTAACCCTCTGAGCCACCAAGGCACCTCTGTTTACAACCCGTTTTAAGTTCCTTTTGATATAATACTATCAGCTTTGATATCCTTGCCAGGAGAAACACCATGTCCAGGCATTTTAGGTGGAGAGAGGAGATCGAGGGTTCAATAGAGAGGAGCCGAGCGGGGGGGAAGGAAGCAGAGAGCGCTTTGGGCGGGAAGGGTAGCTACGTCCTGCAGGGTTTGCTGTGAAATCACCCAGAGGATACCAGCCAAATCCACACATCAAAAGCCGATAGCATCTTGCATATCCCGAGGAGGAGCCAGTTTGCGCCATTGAGATGAGTAACCTGCACGAAGGATTTCTTTAGACTTTTATATCTCTGTTGGCCCCTGTGGTGCAGCCGGAGCCGACTATGTGGTTCTTAGGCGGCATTACTTCTGCTGCCGCTGGGCTTGGGTGGAGGAGCAGCAGGCCTCACCTGAAGCATTTCTCCTTTTGTGGGCCAGTTGGAGTACTTCTCTTGATGTCTGGGAAGCCGACAGGATTCAGAAAGAGAAAACAGAAAATAAAATACACAGCAGCAGCAGTTAGATCCAGCTCTTCCTCCAACAATCCCGACCAATCGCAAGTAGAGCCGCAGGCACAGGTGTTGTAGGTCATTGGTGCGGGATATTAGCAGGTTGGTGGGAGGCTCAAAGAAGAAACATGGGGAAGTAGTGAATAAAAGGTGAGGAGAAAAACTCACTCAAGAGGGGACAAAACGGCAGCCATCATGTTTTCTGCCTCGCTTTTTGATAAGGAAAAATCGTGTGCTCCAGTTACTGTGGGCGAGAGGGCATCCTGGCCCGAGGTCGGGGAAGGATCACTGCAAGGGTGAATGAAGTAGTCTGAGGCCCACCATCAGCGGTGTAAAACAAGGGGAACTGAGTGTGTGAAGGCGCAGCAGGCCTCTGCCTTTACCATAGACTCAAGCTTTTAGCCCTGCTGAGGAGTCATGCTGCTCACCTTAAAGAAGCAGAGCACAATCTCAGCAAAATAGCTGGTGCTTCTCACATCCTAATCCAGCTCGGGTGTCGCCCAGGCACTGCTCACTGATCTGCAGGGCGTAATGGTGACCGTGTGTTTGTGCACAAGTGCGTAACAGGCATAAGGACTGAGAGACTGTTCATTTAACTGTGATTCACGAGTTCCCAGCCACTATCTGGACACTGTGTTGGGTGCCTGGGAGATGTAGTTAGTAAAGACACTTCCGTGCTTTGTGCAGTTTATGCCAAATCATCAGAGAAATTAGTTAATCTAAGCATCATACAAAGAAACATAAAATTACACCTGTGATTAGTGGTACAAGAGGTGCACTTTATGGAGTATGACTGATAGGTAG